>NC_088920.1:63645000-63685000 GCF_038396675.1 Hydra vulgaris | reverse complement strand
TTTTTGAGTTCGTTTGTCTAATGACGTTTAACGCGATTTATTCACTTTAATGATTTTAAAACAGATCCACTTGTAGTTCTACTACTAAATTCTTTTACTATAATAATGGAATCCAGTGGCGTATGCAGAACCTTTGATGTTTCAGATATAATAATTGCAGGCACTTTGCAAACTTTAAACTTACTAAAAGTATGTTCATGCTTATTTCAAGCAAGAATATTTTGCACAATTATATTTCAGTCGTTCTGACAGTTCATGTCGTGCAAAAGATTTAACAAATTGTTCTGATTTGATTTTGATGTTGTAAGTTGTAGAGTTGATTATAATTAAAAAGAATTAATACAACGTAGTTATTGCTTGTTTTTTTATAAAGTATCCGTCATTATGGATTTGAGCTTTTTTATTATAATTATTCCTTAAAATCTGTCTAGATTCAGTATTAACTCCATGACAGTTATATCCGTCGGATATAGCCTTCATACTATAATATTTACAAATTTAAAACAACTACAATAACAACAACAACAGCAACAAAAAATAAAACAAAAACTGACATATAACAAAGTCATTATTGTCTTATTATTATTATTACCTTTTAATAATATTACATATTAAATATTTACCTAATAATAATTTTACATATGTCTTTGGAACCTAAAAACTGATAACTTTTTTTAACGAACAACACAAACAACTGCAAGGTTATTTTTTCTCTCTCGCTTTTCTCAAGCTTTTAACAAGGTTTTTAAGTAAGCACTAATTTTAATATTCTGAAAGCATAAACTCTAAAATTCAAGCAGCATAACTTTATAATTAACTTTACAAGGAGTTCAATTTTATGTACAATGGTTTCAATAGTATTCTGTAAACTATAAAATAGTTTAAGT
Source organism: Hydra vulgaris (assembly GCF_038396675.1). Taxonomy (NCBI): domain Eukaryota; kingdom Metazoa; phylum Cnidaria; class Hydrozoa; order Anthoathecata; family Hydridae; genus Hydra; species Hydra vulgaris. Next base: position 63,684,113 of record NC_088920.1, on the reverse strand, counting down.
TATTGTTTATTTTTAAATATTGAATTATTATTATTTTAAAATATTAAATAGTTAACATTAGGTTGTAAATTTCTAATGAACTGATTTTTTAATCAATCAATCATTTATTTCTGAATTAAGATTTTACATTCAAGGATGTTTACGAATAGTAAATTTACTAATATAAAGTAAACGCCTAATATTAGGCGTTTACTTTATATAATGTAATAATATCTAATTAAAATAATTATAATGCTAATTTTCAAAATATATAATAACAATAATACACTTTATAAAATAAAAATTACGATGTTAATAATAATAATAATAATAATAACAATAACAATAACAATAATAACAATAATAATAATAATAATAATAGCAATAATAAAAATAAAAAAGATCATATTCTGTGCACCCTAAATAAAAGAAATGTTGAAATCAGAAAAAATCGAAAAAGCAATAACAAAAGAAAAGATGACCATTTTGTGATGCAGTTCGTATTAGCTATCGCGTTGCTACTTTTTAAAACCAATCATTTCAAAATAGAGCAAATTAAGGCTTTGTTGGTTTCTTATAGAACGATACAAAGTCTGTATAAAAAAAAAAAATTTAAGGAAGTCGAAGAAAGTCGAAGGAAGGCGATGGAAGTCGAAGGAAGTTGAAGAAAGTCTCAGCTTCATAAAAAATCAGTTTAAGTTTGTTAAAATTGCATTTTTAAAATGCATTTTTAAATATATTACATATTCAAATATTTTTATAAGCTACTCAAAAAACTATACTTTGGCCAAATTTTAAAAGTTTCCAAATCACTGTGAACTAGTTTTGAAGCTTATTGAAAAATTCAAGAAACTAGATTGTTGTATTTCCATTAAGATTCATATGTTGCATTCAAACTTTAATTTCTTCCTCGAAAACGTGGGTGATACCAGCAAGGAGCATGGTGGGAGATTTCATCAGATCATTACAAAAACAGAAAGCAGATATCATGGGATACTGCTATGATAGGAGATTTTGGTTTCTATTTGAAACAATTTGAAAAGATGAAAGTAATCATTACTGCTCTTCTATTGTTGGAGAATGAGTTTGTTGAAAAGAATTGTATTGTATGATTAAAAACAAGTTTAGTAAAAAGTTGCAACGTTTTCTCAATAATATCGAACTTACTGACTACTATTTATTATATGGAAATGCGCGATATGCAATGTAATTATTCATACAATATGAGAATAAATTGATACAACATACTGACTTAGAGAAAATCTGCGCTTATATAAAAAAAATATGAAATTTGTATAAATAAAACTATCGATGTTACCTCAGAACAAATCTGATTTTTGAATTTATTGGTAAAAAATACATAAATAACCATTGAAAAATCAAATTAAACAATATCAACAAGATAACCTATCGAAAATAACATTTTAAGATTATGTTACAGATAACTTATTGAAAATAATCAAAGCAGAATATATTTCAGCAGTTGATAGCTAAAAAATAACCCATCAATATGTTCGAACGAACGTCATCAGAAAGTTAAGCCAAGGTCTTTTATAAAATAACGGAGTTAAAAGCATAAAAAATCTCGGAGGAGCATTTAATGAGTTCAAAAGTTCACGCCTCCTTCATAACCGAATTTGCAAATTTGCCCAGAGGTGGAATTTGAGCCCCAGGTCTTTTGATTCTGAGGCAAGTGCGCTACCACTGTGCCACGGCTGCTAATTGACTCGTTGAATCATCTTTACTTGCAAGAAGAAAAAAATTTTCAAACTATAAAACATTTAAACTGCATTTTAAAATAGATGACTTATCATTAAAACCTGAAGCAAATTGTCCTTTATACTCTCACGTGTTTTATACAATGAGAATTTTAATTGGTCGACTATTTTTAAAGTCTGATTACACTGGAAATTTTCATTTTTCATTTTGAGAAAATATATAAATTTTTTATTGATAATAAGTAAAAACTAAATAAACGGAAGGTCATAATATGTTTGGAGTGGATTGCAAGTTTTCTAAAAATTAATAAACGTCCCCTCCAATTTATTAAGCATGCAAGAGTTCTTAAAATAACATTATTGTGCGATATGTTTCGAGATTTAGGATTCCGTTATTAGAGTAATCAAGGATAGAGTTCCATGTTTAAATGATTATCTGACGTCGTTTTTACTTAAACTAATTAAAGGAAACAGTGTTAGGAATTAAATAAAGATTCTAAATGAAATGTACAAGAACGATTACTTAAGTATTAACTTTTTAGATGTTGTTGAAAGTAGATGTATGGAATTGAGTTTTTTCAAACTAGCTTCATTTAAAGATGTACATAAAGAGATCAGGTCACTTTCGGAAAGCAAAAAAAATCAAAAAAAAACACGATTTCAAATTTAATAAATATCTGCGAGCTTCTAATTGTTAATCCTTTAAATTATTGTACAGCTAAATCTTCCTCAGGCAGATAAATAAGCAAATAAATTGTTATAGTACTGTTGCACATTTTATACTTTATTTTATTTACATTTATAAAATTTATTCTTTAGAGAAATACATGTCTTTAAATTTGATTGTTTTCGCAATTAATACAATGCTCATAAAGGTATTAAGAAAAATAAGAATATAAAAAACACCTCAAAAAAGTTAAAAAAAAGAAACCAACAGAGATAAAAACAGTTGGTACAAGTTGGTCCGAGGGCTAAAAAGATTACAAACCCTCCAATACAATCTCACTTTGTATAAAGAGTTTGCTTCTATCCATTTTTAAGGATTTAATGAGTAAGGATTCGTTAAATAAATTTTTACATGGAAAAATCCAAAACTCAAATGAGGCCCTTAATGGACTCTTACAATCAAGATAACCGAAAACGGCATTTTTTGGCAGGGAAACTATAGAAATGGGTGTAAATTCATCTATTATTCACTTTAATGATGGACGTCAACAAAAGTATTAAAGATTTTAGAACACTTTAGTTTGAAAGGGGAAATTTCATAAGCTGTGGTAATTAATTGACAACGCATTAAGCGAATGGAAAAGTTTTTCACCGAAATGCTGAGAAAAAACGTAAAAAAAGATTTAATTAAATTTTTTTTTATTGATGAAATGAATGAAAACGAATAAGTAGATCCTTATCAAATTGACTATCTACTGAGTATATAACTTATCTTTTGTTTATTTTACTTTTGCATTTTTCTCTGTTTTCAATTTTTTGCATACTTGCCATAATTCAATACACTCGAGAGAATTGAATGTTTGACTTGAAATTTTGAAGTTGTATTTATGTTGATTTATTATTCCGGTGAACCATTTTACATAAAACGCTGCTTATCTTGCGTATATCCAGTTAAGGTGGAAATTTGTATCTTGTTTGCTAGAAAAAAGTAGTATTTTCGCAAAAAATTAAAAACTCTGAGAGTAAAATAATTAGTCCAAAATGTATCATTCATCCGGGTATAATATAATACATATGTGCAAAAGAATTTTCAATTCTGCTTTTGTTTTATTAAGTTACGATGTTTTAAAATACATCGTTTTTAACGATCAAAATTAACACATTTTCCGCTATTATAGATTTTCTGTTTGAAAAACAAAAGTTTTATTTTATGGAAACTATTTCTCTAGATGTACAATTTTATGCAAACTATTTCTCTTGATGTAAGAGTTGTAATGAATTAAAAATAGTTATAATAACTAATTTCAGACATCTTATCTACCTCTTTACCACCTTATTTACCTCTCTACCACCTTATTTACCTCTCTACCACCTTATTTAACTCTCTACTACCTTATTTACCTCTCTACCACCTTATTTAATTTTGTTATTCATTTAAAAATTTATAAATGCATAAATTTTTTAAATTAAACATAAAATGAGCAACCGTAGCGCAGTGGTAAGCGCGCCTGCCTCAGAGGCTCGAGATCCCCGGTTCAACGCCACCTCTGGGCAAGTTTTGTAACATCGGTAAGAAAGGAAGCATGAACTTCCTTTCGAATACTTGTCCGCAGTGCTCTGTGATAAGACTGTAAGGACTTCTTGGGAAACCTAAAAAATAAATAAGTATAAAACATTAAATAATGATAAAACATTAAATGCTATACTTTTAAACATTTTGTTAAACAAAAAAAATAAAAATTTAAACACAAAAATTCAGATCACGAAGACAAAGTTTGACTTTATGAAGAAAGTTTGATTTTAATCTATCTAAATTATCAAAACTTTAAAATTTGCTCTAGCGTGTCAGAGCTAATTTACTGAGTATCAAACTTTTCTACAAATTTGACCAGATTTTTAGTTTTATCACATGTTCAAAATATATATTAAAATTGCGCAATAACTTATGGAGAACCACTCTCTAAACTAAACTTAAACTACTTTATTAGCAACAGAAACATGCAACTTGCACATTTGATTTGGTAAATCGTTTTTTAAACTTAAAATCACTTCTTAAGGAAATGAAAAAAGTAAAGTTTCGAATGTTTTAAAAATAACCTTTGCATCGAAAAAACCTCGAGAAAATAATTTGCCAAACAAAGTATGACCAGCATTATAATTCATATAGTTGCTCTTTTTAATGGAATAAAATAGTTTTGTCATATATTTACTTTTGCATATTCTATTCAGATTGTTTCAATACATGTCAATTTTTTCTGTTTAATAAAAGCTAAAACATAAAAAGGTGGAAAAATTCAATTAAAAGTTTTTTAAACAAACTGCGAGACGAAAAGTTAGCTCATATTTAAAAAAAAGTGTTTTAGTTGTTTTTATGTAAATTTGATTTTGTTGTTGTTTTTATCTGAATTTAACTTCTATTTTTAGGTAACGGACCGCTGAAACCACGGACCACTGTTTCCGCCAGCAAATGTTGTTGACAACAACTTTTTGTTAACGCAGCAAAAGATAACAATGCAGGTTCTTCGTCATCTTAACCGCAATCAATTAATGCGCTGACTAACGCAGATATAAAACCTAGCAATGTAAAAAAAAAAAAGAAAACTCGTCAAAATGATTAGAAAATAAAATCCTAGTGTCAATTTATTGGAAACGAGGCTTTAGGCTAAAGTAGATAAATAAAAGTATTAAAAGCTATAATTGAGAAGTGCAATTAAAAAAGAAAAAATATTCGAACCGCTACCGCAATATCAGGATCTTTTCAAAGTGTAAACAATATATGTGTATTTTATATATTATAATAATTTTAATAAAATTTTCTAATAAATTATCATACAACGCACACTAAATTACTTGCATTAACAAAAAAAATCTCCAAAATATTTACAAAAGGTTTTAAAAGGTCAAGCAGATTTTATAAGATTAGGTAAGAGTTAAAAGTTAAAATCTTAAAAATACAGCATCAATTGAATTGTGACCGTAAACCGCCTCACAAACACAAATTGTCTGTATCATAACACCAAATGATCTTGCTCATAATGTGTCGGACTTTGGTCTCGAAAAACGTTTTGGTCCGATACAGTTTTCTTGGCTTTCATAAGCAACAATAAATCCTATAAAGCAAACCTTGTTAGAATCACAGCATAAAAGTAAAAAAATATTGCAACAAAAAGTACAATATTGCATGGCAAATATAATGCCTCAAAATATTAAATAAAATAGCACAACATACTTTATCAAAAAACTATCGTAAAAAATTTCATAAAAAAAAAAAAAATTAAACATAAAACATTTTATTTACACTCCACATTTTCATCTGTAGTAGATTTGGACCATGACTTTCACGAACATACTTTTGTTGCTCTTTAAGTGACTGTCAATCAGAGTAAAAAAAGTAAAAATAATGATCCTTTTTTATATCTTACATAAAAATAATATAAACTAAACTACTCTATTGAGTACATTCAATTATTTTTTGACAAAATAAAGTAACATATAGTAACTAAGGCCAGCACGAAAAAAGGAGGGGGAGGTATTAACCCCCCCCCCCTCCCCCCCCCTACCTCTATTTCAATGAATATTTGCACAAATAATCGCCCAATTAGGACATTTTTGTACCTCCAGTCGGCAAATGCAAATCTTTTTTAGATACAGTCGGCAAAATGGGACTATTTATTCAAGTCAGCAATTTTGAGAATTTGAGGACATTTTTTTTTAAGTCGGCAAAACTCGTAAGGCACTTCCTCACTCGACACCTACTCGCGCCGGCCTTGAAAGTAACGCTTTGACAAAACAAAATGACGCAATACGTTTGTATTGCCTGACCTATTTCTTAGCGTAAAATTTTATTCTATGCCTAATTTTCAATTACAAAATGGGAAAAAAAAAATTAAAATAAATCGGGAAAAAAAGATTTGAAAAAATCAGGAGATAGAATATTTGATACAAGTACTTTAAAAGAATACATTTTTGAAACTCAAATTTACAAACATTGTAATTGTTTTCATTGAGTCAAATTGCACCAAAAGTAAAACCACAAATGAAAAACTCGATTAATACTTATAAAGAACTTATAATGCGGAATTAATACTCAATTAGAAATTAAAAAGAAAACAAATTAAGTGCAATAGATAAATAAATATACATAAATTAGTTATAACCAATTATAACTAATTAATCAATACATTAGGTTATAACCGATTAATGTATAATTGCACATTCTAACATCTAGTGCAATACCTGTCCGCTATTTATATTTTATCTTTCTAACTCGACTTCTTCAGTCTGCCACTCCAATATTCTTCGTTTTTTTAAAACTCACTTAATCTTGGTTCACCGATGCTTGGTCACCGAAGGAATATGATTCTTTTAGTGAGCTGAACTCTTCTTTGTGGGCCTTGGTGTGTGACCTCTATATAGCAATTAGTCGGAGGAGGATAAACCAAATAAATAATAACAATACCAAAATAAAGTGCAACAGTAGTTCTGTTATGATTGTGCTTGAGCAATAGTGTTTTCATTATCAAAATTTTTGAAGATAGTTTTTTCAGTATTGTTTGCTTTCCTTGTCGGTTAGTAGATTGTGTATCACTTTGAATAAAAAATTCTATGACCTTTGTTAAAAGCTTTTTTTCCGTTAAAATCAGTTTTATTCACTCTATATCTTCAGACAAAAAAAAAAGAAGCTGTTTCAATTATCTTTGTCAAAGAAACTTTTGAAACATCAACGCAGCTCTTTTTAATAATTTACAAACTAAATCTTTTAATTTAGTTTGCAAATTACAAAAGATGTAAAGGCATGCTGAATACTTTACTGATATTTCTACCATCCAAAAATCTTATTTTTTCAAATATTTTCCAAAACCTTTTTTATGTATAGAATAAATTTGTAATTTATTTTAACTATATAACTTATATAACTATTGTAATTTATTATGGAGATAAAAAATTTATTTATTGTAAACTTATAATTTGCTATACAATCATTAAAGAGTTTGTTTATCATAGGGTGAACCTTCAAATTCAAAGCAACACAACTTGAAATATCCAACATAACATCCTTTGCAATGTGCATAAACTTTACTACTTTTTTAGGATTATCAATACCCGTATTTCGCATTTCTTCTCTAAACTTAGTACTTACGTAACAGAAAACAAAACTTTTTTTGTTCTATAGCCCTCTCAAGTATGTCTAATGTACTGTGGACACATCTTGAACTTATGTGTAATAATTTTAATAAACTATAAAAAATCTACATGAAATATATATATATATATATATATATATATATATATATATATATATATATATATATATATAGTATATAGCTTTGATATTATTGAACTCATCACTCTTGTTGGATGAATTAGATGATAAAATAGTAGATGAAAAAACAACATATCGTAATAAATAGATATATAATGAAAAAAAAAATAGATTTACCTTTCCAAGTACTTCTTGTTCATGTATTTTTTGAGTATACTGATCTCTATAAAAATCAACATTCTTATTTAAACTGTTTTTGTTTAACCATTTATTTAAAAAAATCATTTAAAAAACCAATAATTTTTTTTGCTTTAAACTGTTGTTTAGCCAGTTAAAAATGAAACAATTACAAATAAAACAAATGTAGATTAACACCGGAGCTGGTAGAAGCATGTGTAAATTGCCCACTTTAACATTCTTTTCAAGTCGAATGAAATTTCTTTAATTTGCTTCTTTTTTTTTTTACTTATTTTAATTGATATCATAAATTATAATCATAAATATTATAAAATTTTTTCAAAGAATTCGTTTCTACTGCTTCTTCTGAGAACTCCATAATGGTGCATTAAAGTACGGCAATGATGTTATATAATTTTAAAAGTTCTGCTTACTAACAATCTTGCAACATCTGTACAGCAATCAGTTATGATTTTTATATAAGACAATATGCGAGTATAGAAGCTAATGGATCTGAACAATAATTCTTAAAATTTCCAAAAAAAAAGTTCTTTTGATTTATCAAATTTTATGTTAACACTTTCAATAGTGATAATAGAAACATCAAATTATTTTTCTTATCGATTCAAGGTTTATTGTCAATTTAGTTTCTATTAAATCAACAAGAAAAATTAGATATACCACCTTCTATTATTTAAACATTGTGAAATTTATTGCTCCGCATATCTGCATTTAATCATTAAAATCATTATCATTAAAAGTGTAACAATAATATTGTTAAAAAGTATTATTAAAAATAATTGGAATACAACTGCTTTTATAAATTTTTGACAGATCTTTGTATTATAAATGTAACTAAAAAGGAGTTAAAGAGATTTTTTTTTAAACTAGATTTACATCTTATTGTTTTCAAAATCATATAATATTTCAATACTGAATCTAATGCTGCTGTCGATTGGTTAGGTCACAGCATTGTGAAGTGAAATGTAGTGGTTCAAATTCTTGCTCTTCCACATTTTTTTTTTAAATCTTTTTCGATTTTTTAAAATAAAAAATAAAATATTTTTGAAGTTCAATAGAATATTTTTACTTTTATTTAAAAATTGGATTGCGGCAAAATCACCTTAATTTTGATTTCAAGCATTCATTTGCCATTTTTTAAAGTTATTCCATCTTCTGTTTTTTAAATAGTGTTAAAATTGGCAGTTTAGTGTGTCGTAGTGGCTGAAATGGTTACCTTGCTAAGCTTCTGAAGTACATTTTCTACCACTAAATAGCAGTTCTTGCAATGACTAACGAAGCGTTTAAAATTTTTTAAAGTTATGTTATCAATTATTTTTTTATTCATAACTATACATTAGGTAGACAATATGTGTAGTCTGTTAAAACACTAATCCAAATTGTGAGAATTAATTATTTCATTAACAAATTCTAATTTTTTATTCATATTTTCTTTAACTCAATGTCTAGTGTCCAGGATTCTAAGATATTTACTTATATTGTATTCAGAGTTGTTAGTCCTTGGCCTAGCCTTAATGCCAAAAATTGAGGCCTTGGTCTTGGCATTGAAACTGTTGGCCTTGGCCTTGCTCTTGGCCTTGAAAATTTTGGTCTTAGCCTTGATTATTTTGGCCTTGGCCTTAAAAAAAAATTACATATTTTCTTATTGATTTTGTTGAATTCTAAGCATAACCCTGGTCTATTTTTACAAAATATGGTTCTGTTGTCACAGCACTTGCTAATTACAGTTTTGATAGTAACTGGCCTTAACGAAAGGCTAAAATTGAAGTGTTTGATTTAAAAACTGTTTGCGTAGGCCTTGGCCTTGAAACTCTTAATCTAGGCCTTGACCTTAAAACTCTTGGCCTTAGCCTTGGCCTGGTAACTTTTGGTCTTGGCCTTGTAATGTGTGGCCTTGGCCTTGCAACGTTTGGCTTTGTTAACAACTCTGATTGTATTTATATTATAATGGACACATTAGTACTCCTGAATCCTTAAGGAGAGGGGGGAAAGGGAGGGGAGGGGAAGAGGGGATGAGCTCTTAATAAAAGGGAGGGGGAGGAAAGGGATTTTAATTCTTCTAAATTATATTTATCTCAGTCAGTTTGTGAAAACTTTCGGTCTGACATAAATTTTAATTTACAAATCCAAACTAATATTTTTTACAAAACAAGCATAAAACTATTTAATTCTAGCATGGCTTGTAGCCAAATGCAAATTTTTTAACATGTGCATTTGGCTGCAATGCACAGGTTAAAAAACTGCGTATGGAATAATATTCAGTGATTGTTGCTAAAATACGCGGATAATTGGCATTATAAACTCACAAACCAAACCATATTTTTTTATTTCTTAGAAATTATTTTTAAATTTTATTATTATTTTTAGATTTTATTTTTTAGAACTATCTAAATTCACTGACAGGAGGTAATCCACTGGTATTTAAGGTGCTAGCCCTCCTATCCAGTAATCCAAATGGCTAATTTGCAGTTAGATGATTTCAACACTTACAAGTGTGAGCAAGAAGCAATAATCGCAGATTTAAAAAATTTAATAGAAACTTTATTAAAATATAATGCAAACTTGACTAACAGAGTTCTTGAATTAGAAAATTCTAAGGAAAGAGATAAGAAAGAAAACAACTTGGTTATTTTTGGTTTAGAGGAATCAGTGTCAAATGATAAAGTCAAAGCAAATTATCAAATTAAAGTCAAAGAATGGATTTAAAGCTCCTTATATTGTTATTTTAACTGATAAATCAGAACGAAATTCTGTTTTTAAAAAAGCCAAAAAATTAAAGAAAGAAAAAGCCTACAAAAATGTATTTATAAATCCTGATTTGACTGAATCTGAACGGTACAAATTAAGCTATTGAGAGAAGAGTGTAAAAAACTAAATAAGGACAACATCGACACTGCAAATTATTACTTCAGAATAAGAAATGACAAGGTAGTAAGAATTAAGAAATAGCAATTAAACGTCAAAAAATACTTAAATCACATAAAATGCTTCAACTTTGAAACTAGCATTAAAATAAATTATTTTAGTGTTGGAGTTCACAGCCTTAATAAGTTGCTAAGCGATAAGACAAATATTGAATCAGTAAACTTTCATGAGCTTAAGAATTGTGATTTAAGGATAAACAATGAACACATTACACAAAAATGCAAAGAACTGATGGTTTGGTACACAAATGCAACATCTCTGAATAATTGATGATGAATAATTGATGATGATTGAATAATTGATGAATAATTGATGATGAACAAATTGATGAATTAAGGTTACAAATTGAAATATATAAACCGGATGTTATTTGTATAACAGAAACTAGGTTTAAAACAGAATCAGATGTAAACATAAATAACAATAAAATTTTTAGAAGAGATAGAAAGACTCATGGAAGAGGTGTTTGTATACATTTCGGAAATGTCAACCAGGGTCATCAATTACAAATGTGTTGTTATCTTATGAATGATCTTAAGTCTTCTAAAGAACATAAGAAATCCATTATACTATATCAAAAAGGAAATTAATAATTATTCCCAAGTCGTTTCAATAATGTGAATAGGAAAATGGAATTTAAAGATAAATCTTTGAATGAAATGTATAATTTATTTTTGTATCATTATAACTATTTGTCCCAAGAATTAATTATCAAAATAGAAGAAACAAAAACAAATGGATTACTCCCAAATTGAAAAATAAAATAAGAACTATAAACAATATATGGCTCTCTAATAAACGCTATGGCTGGAAGGACAAATTAACAAAAACTAAATATAATAAGTTAAAAATGAGAATAAAAAATGATATCAAGAACAATATAAAACAGTTAGAAAGAACTATAGCCAGCAAATTCAAATCTAATCCTAAATTGCTTTATAAATACATCAATGAGAAGAAATCAGTAAAAACTCAAATTCGAGCTTTGGAAAATGAAAATGGTGAAATTATACATGATCAACTTACTATAGCTACTCAACTAAATAAATATTTTCAATCTGTGTATGTTGATGACTATGATACAAGCATTATTGAATTGCATAATATTTGAATTACATGTATATAATAATTGCATAACCTTCAAATTTGTTATTAGACACAGCTCTAATAACACAAAATGATGTTCAAATTAGACTTAAAGCACTTGATAAGTCAAAATCGGCCGGTTTAAATTTAGTTCATCCTTATATTTTAAAAGAATGCAGCTCTTCAATATCATACCCATTATATTTAATGTTCAAAAAATCAATTGAATCAGGTACTTTACCAGATATGTGGAAAAAGGCAAATGTTATGCCACTTTTCAAAAAAGGAAGCAAATTAAAAGCATCAAACTACAGATCAGTCTCGTTAACTTCAATACCACGTAAAGTATTGGAAAGAATAATAGCTGATTGTATCATGCAATACCTGATAAAAATAATTTACTTTCAAAAAAACAACATGTTTTATGAAAAGCAAAAGTTGTACAACAAACCTATTAGAATACCTAGATATTTTAACGGATGTGTTTCATAATGGAACACCGATAGATGTATTGTACACAGACATAAAAAAGCTTTCGATTGTGTTTCGCATAAAAAGTTATTGTCCAAGTTATTGACTTATGGTATTTCTGGTAAACTTCTTAAGTGGATAGTCTGCTTCTTAGCTAACAGAAAACAATGAGTGGTTTTAGGAGAAAGTGTAACAGATTGAGTTGATGTCCTTAGTGGTGTAGCACATGGGTCTGTTTTAGATCCTCTCCTTTTTCTGGTATTTATAAATGATTTACCAGAAAATTTTATTAATGAATGTCGTTTATATGCTGATGATAATAAGATAATTGCACCTATTTCTTCTCAAAATGATTCACAATTGTTTCAAAATGATATTAACAAACTTGAAGAATGGTCTACAAAATGGAAATTAGGATTAAATTTTGAAAAATGTAAAATTATGCACTTGGGTTCAAATAATAAAAATATTCTTATTTTATGACTAATAACAATACATTAATGGAAATTGAAAAGTCAAAACTAGAAAAAGACATGGGTGTTTATATATCAAGTGATTTGAAATGGGCCAAACAAGTAAAATATGCAGCCAGTAAAGCAAATAGTATGTTCTCACTACTAAATAACACATTCAAGTACAAGGATAAAGATCTAGTAAAAACACTGTATTGTACGTATGCTAGACCAAATTTAGAATTTTCGGTTCAAGCATAAAGTCCGTATTATACAAAAGATGTTAATGAAATAGAAAAAGTTCAACAAAGAGCAACCAAAATGATACCAGAAATAAGACATCTTGAGTATGAAAAAAGATTAGAAATTTTGGATATGACAACTTTAGAGACTCGGCGGCTTTAGGTGACTTGATCTAGCAATTCAAGATATTTAAAGGTATTGAAAAGATTGATGTTAAACAAAATCAAGCAATGAACTCTATTTGCTCATCAGGTTCAGCATCTAACATTAGAGGAGCAAAACATAGAATGAAACCTGAATTGGTTAGAAATTGTATGAAAGGCAATATTTTTTCAGCAATAGAGTCGTTTATGTTTGAAATAGTCTACCAGCAGAAGTTGTTCAATCAATTACACATACCAGATTTAAATCAAACTTGATTGAAAAGCAATAGCAAAGAAGACGAAAATTAAGAAAGCTTATTATTAATGCTTTTTTATTTAAAAATGAACAGTAATTAATATATACCGGCTGTCATAGATATTGCCTGGCACTTTATCTCATCAGCATTAACATTATTATTTAATTTAAGCTATAAAAATAGTATTTTTAATATTATTTTTATTGAGTATTGATGACGAGTATACTGATCAAATGTAGTGCAGAATGTGGTTTTATGCACACTATGGAAATCAAATATACTCATTATCCATAGCGTGTATAAAGTATTTATACAGAGTACAGAAAACATATACTCGTCAGCAAAAAAAGCCAATTGAGTTTTATTACTGATAGAATTCAATATTTGTCACAGAAAATAAATATGCTGACAGAGTTATTAGTACAGTAAGACAATTACAATGTAGATCTCTATGGAGCCAATGGAAAGATGTCAATCTCTATGAGATGAACAAATTTATTGGAATAAATCAGAGACTCTCAAGAAAGACAGAAAATGGAACCCAGAGGCAGTTAAAAATGCAAAATTAAAGAAAGGAGTGGTTTTTGGAGGTCTCAGAATGGCATTACAGCTTGCAAATGGAAAGACAAAAGAGATGTGCCTACCATATTCAATGCATATGTTCCATAAATGGTAAGTTACCAACTGCCATGGAAAATAAAAATAAAACCTAAATACTGTTCGAGAATACAATAACTTAATGTCTGGTGTTGATCAAAGTGACCAGAGGTTATCCTATCACTCTGGTCTCCGAAAACTTTACAGTGGTACAAAAAAGCAGGAGTGCATATCTGAAAATGATGTTAAACAATTTTTTCTACCTTTTTACCAAATTTTAAGTAATAAAGAGTTTTACTATCTTGTTGAGTTATGAGAGAATATTATAAAAAGTTTTATTGGAGAACGAAAAGTAAAACCATCTATAAGAAGACCTTTGGCAAGTTTTCATTACCCATTGACAATTCCATAAAAAGGGAAAAAAAAACTAGAAAGAAATGTATAAAAAAGGAGAAAGTCAAGATACTGTGCTGACCAAGCTCTTTGTATTGAACCCTGTTTTAGAATGTATCACTAAAACATAAGTGAAAAGCATGAAGAATAAATGGTTTCGAGCGATGGAGATGATATATAATATTTATATGTAAATTTTATCTTTAAATCAGTAATTTTTTCAATAAAGAAATAATTGCAGGGTTCCCAGCCAACATTTATGAATTTGCATGCCTTTGCATGCTACTTTTTACTAAAATTGCATGCTTTTGCATGCTATTTATTAATTATGTTGCATGCTTTTACATGCTTCTTTTTAAAAATTTGCATGCTTTTGCACGCACTCTATTATATATATATAGTGTATATGTATATGTATAAATTCATAATAGCATATGGATTTTTTAATTTTATATTAAATATAAAAGAAACTTAAAACTGATGAGTATAGAATCAATTTTAAATTGTATATAAATGCTTGAAGTATTATCAACAAAACCTTATACTAAAATATAAGTATGCTGCAAAAGCATATTGTAAACTTTTATTATTTTTAAATTATCATAGAAAACATATTTTTCATTACTTTGGAATTAGTTCAAATTCTACGGAAAATCAAAAAAGAAAAAATTAACGATAAAGTATGTATATATATATATATATATATATATATATATATATATATATATATATATATATATATATATATATATATATATATATATATATAACAAAGACAACAAAATTTTAGTCAACACATAATATATATATATATATATATATATATATATATATATATATATATATATATATACTTTAGAATTAGTTCAAATTCTACTGGAAATCAAAAAAGACGAAATTAACAATATTATATATATATATATATATATATATATATATATATATATATATATATATATATATATATATATATATATATATATATATATATATATAACAAAGACAACAAAATTTTAGTCAACACATAACACTCAACACAAACTCATGTTAACAACAATAACTGTTAAAGTTTACTTTTAGTTTTAATAACTATCTTGCATTAAAACAGGTTTCTTTTATATTTTGACTCAAAACAAATGTACTTAGTATTATAGTATATTAATATAATTAAATAATATATTATATGTTCCAAAATTTATAAAGTTTGATAAAAAATAACATAAAAAGTTAAGAAAAAAATGTTTTTTCGTTAGAACTTTATTTCACTAATTTTTTCTTTTTTTCTAAATTGTAAAGATTTATTTGTAATTCCCTTTTACGCTTTATTCCCATGTCAATCATAGCTTGTGAAGTTTGGCATACAGTTTTATCTAACTTTACTTAGAGTAGCGCTTGCTGAAGTTTTCCATTACCTTCATCAATAGCAGTTTCTGCAACCTCGATGCCAGCTTTGCATACCCTTTATGTAATAAAATTTAAATATTTTGTTCAATAAAAGTCCTACTAGTTATGTTTTTATTCAATGACAAAATTCAAACAATAAAATAAAGAAAATATCCAAATTTTATTAAAAAAATGGTAAACAATATACCTTATATCTGCTTCAATAAGTTCTAGATCTGTTTTTCGCTGTTGAAAAGATTTTGTCAGCAACTCTGTTTGCTTTACTTTTTCTGATTCAGCCTTTACTAATTTAGTTTGCTCAGCCAAATAAACTTTATATCTTTGATGAAACTCTTTACAACATTTAATTAAGTTACTTGTTATTGGAAAATTCACAACTCCACCTACTTGATTAAGTTCATCTTTAACTAAAAAAGTATTGCAATAAATCAAACTATTTATCATTAAATGTTGTAATATTACTAAAAAAGAAAAAGATAAAAATATTGTTATTTAAACCATACCTAATCTCAATGCAACAATAGTGTCCTCTTTTAAGTTGGTACTGTGACCTTCTATAAAATTCTTATTTATAGAAAATCCTCTTTTGGGTGAACTGTTGCTATGACTAAGAGTTAAAACACACTTAACAAGTGCAAGCAGCTGAGGGAATTTTAAATTGCCTGCTTCATCACATATAGTGCCCACTTGACTCCAATAATTATCTATTCGCTTATATTTGGATTGTTTGCTTATACTATTTAAATAACAAGTACTAAAAGCATAAGACCAATATGATGTTTGCTGTTGAGCGACAGATGTAGTAGGTAGTTGTGAATTTATATAAAAGTGTTCTGGGATTACCTCATTTTGATAAGACAACCATTGATCTCTAACTTTATCACACAGTGATTCTTTGGTTGAAGAAATATCATTTAGATGAAAAACCGGGCCAAGTTGTTTTTCTAGAACTGAAGCGACTTTCAATGTTAAATTAGATATTGCACTTGTTGCACCTGGAGCAATACGCTTTTTTGGATGAAGAAATTGAGCATGCTTTAAAAGTGAAACATGAAAAGGTAAGTTTTCATGTAAATACGATGCAGAAGCAATATAAAACTCTTTGCACTCGGTCCTAAATTTTTCATCTACTGAATTAGGTAGAGCAGCTCCATGCAGAAGCAATTTGACTTTTGTTCCTAATTCAATTGAACTTAATTTTCTATGGTTTTCGATTTTGTAGAAATCAATCATTAAAATTTCAGGCTGTGACTTGAACTCTCCATTATCATTTTTTAACTTTTTTGGAAGAATAAATTTTTGAAGTAAAGAGTTTAATAGTTTACACATCCCAGGATAAAGCACGAGAATCATTGGAGATTCTGTTTAAAATTGTACTAAAAATGCTTCAAAATCTTGTGCTGAGAAAGCACAAAAACCTAAATATCCTTGAGTCTGAATATGATTGTGTAGAGCTTCATAAATTCTTTTGTATCTATCTGTTTTAAACAAAGTGTTAAAGTTTTTTTGTTTTAGAAGAAATGTTAAAAAATATTCTTCAAGGTTCACCCATTGTTCCAAAATCCTAACAGCAACATATTTCATTGAAAGCCATCACATTTCTATATGTTTATTGGCAAACTCAGCAACCAAATTAGTTAACTCAACTAAATTAGCATAATCTTCATGTCTGGCACTAGAAAACTTATAAAAAGGGAATATCAATAAAAAGTTCATCTAAATCAAAGGAAAGCTTTTTAATGCCTCTTCTAAAAGCAGTATGGACTTTATGTACCACTCAATAAAAATGTTTTCAGACTTTAAATCCAGTGATAACTTCATTTCAAAGGCTTGTTAACATTTGGCCCATCCATCCCAACATGTAAAAGATATGCAGAATCCAACTCCAAGTCAGTTTCAAATTTAAAATAATGGTCAACTAGTTGGTTGTGGTCACAATGACCAATAAACAGAGAACCACAATATGACGTTACAATTTCTCCCTTTTTGTCTGACCAATACTGGAGATATCCGTCATACTGTTTTTTTACTTGCTTAGTTGTTGTTTCATCAAACTTAAAAGTAAATGGTGTTTTTTTAATATCAGATTTACATGCTTTGCATGCCTGTGTAAACAACTGCATGCTTTGCATGCCGAGTGGGAACCCTGTAATTGAAAGAAAACCTTAAGTATGAATATTTACGATATCTTACTCATAAAAACCCTAAAAAGTGCACTTTTTACTTAAAATCAAAGATAAAGTAAAATATTGACAATTATATGCTCTCACATAATAACTTAACTGTTGGATTTTAAACCATAATTTAAAAGCAATTTTAAAGAATAAAACTTTCAGAACAAAAAATTGTCGCTCGTACGCAAGGAGAGTTTTATCTGACTAGTAAACTCATCTTGCATATGCAATGAACTAACATCTTTTTTATCATAATTTAATAAGATTTAGTATGCTGCTATGAGTATTATACTTTGGTGAGAAACTGAACTAAAAGATAAATTTTGACAACAATTTTTAAAGCCTGTTAACACTGAAAGTTTTTGTTTTCATGTCTGAAATAATTATATTCTAATTTTTAAAACCGATTTTGACTGAATTTTTTTTTTTAGTTTTGAGATATAAATGTTTTGTTAATAACAAGTAAAAATACATAAATGAGGGGGGGGGGGGGTGGATATTAATAAGCTTAGGATGGGTGGGAAAATGTTCAAAAAAATTATTAAATCCCCCCCCCCCCCTCCCACCTTGTATTATGGACTAGAGAGTAAAGCTAACTACTTTTTAGTTTTGCTATCTACCTTGCAAAACTACTTTTTTAATTTTGCTATCTATCCTTGTTTCTTAACTGTTTGTTTTTTAACTGGTTGTACACATGTAATTGAGATAATAGAGAAAGTAAGAAAAAAAAAAAAAAAATACCTGTAAGATTTTTTTGTAGAGTTATTTAAAACATACAGTTTCATTTCTTCTTCTATACGATTCATTTGCAAATCAGTTATCTAATGGAAAAGAAAAGTTAAAAACTAAAGTTTTAATGTTCATAAACAAAAACTTATTGTTTTACTTCCCCATCATAAACAAAAACTTATTATTTTGTTTTTCCATCATAAACAAAAATTGTTCAGTACCTCTATCATAGCATTGAGCTGGTGAAACTTTCTTTCTAGATTTAAAACATCTTCATGAGATCCCCGTACTTCCTTAAAAATAAAAAAAATAAAAAACTAACAACAAAAACATTTTAAAAAAATTAGTGCTATCAATAATTTTTAAATAAAAATATTAAAAGTCCTTTAGTTAATTACTTTCTGCCACTTTTACTTTTAAATGTAATTCTTTTTATGACACTTTAAACATTATTCAAACAACTATTTCCAATTACTTCCTATGATCCATGAAATATTATTCATACAACTGTTTCAATATAATTTGCCAGGACTATAAGCCTCGCACCCCTTCTTCATCTATTAGGCTGGCACAGATGTATTTTTGATACACTGTTTCCAGTTTAAGATGTTGAATGCTAGATCTTCTTATCTCAATGCATGGGTTTTGCTTGTGTCTCTGCTTTTTATGACTAGGCAACTCATTCTATTATCACCTAAGGAGAGTACAGCTCTAAAACTCAGTTTTATGGTTCTGAGGCCGGCAAGTAGTCAGGTTTCCCGAACTCTGTGGTAGCTCTCAGAGAGGCTGATTCCATCAACAGCTGAAATCATCAAATTTCAGCTGTTGATGGAATTTAATGATTTCAGTTTGATATTTTTAGCTGTTGATGGCTGATTCCATCAACAGCTGAAAATATCAAAGTATTAACAGGGCTATGTTGTACATGGATGGTGTCCCTGATTGTACTTTTGGTGTGCATTGCCAAGACCACATTTGGACCCCTTTGTTGCTTTATTAATAGTAAAGGGTTTACTAATAGTAATGATTTTATAATAGTAATGGGTTTATTAATAGTAATTGCTTGGGCTATTGAACAGTGTACTGAGTACCATCTATGCTTTGAGTCAAGTCCTTTAACAAATTTAAAAATGAATAAAGTACTAAAAACTATAAAACACAAAAAACAATCACCAAGTTCTCTAAACCTATCATTCACTAATATTTGTGGTCTTCGAAGTAACTTTTCTTCTGTTGAGTCTTATCTCTTGCAAAGTTTACCAGACCTACTTGCTCTTTGTGAGACTAATTTGAGTCCAGCTGTCTCATCTTGTGATCTTAGTGTTAATATTCTTCCTTTAATTTGTAAAGACTCCAATAGTCACATGCTTGGCCTGGGCATTTACATTCGTAAGAATTCACCCGATTGTCAGGACACTAGGTTTGAATCCACAGACTATTCTTTTACGTGCTTTCCTTTAGCACCACTTTACTCTATTGCCTTTCTCGTTGTTCTATTTGCTCTCTTTCATCTCAAGACTACACTCTTTTTGATGTTATTTCTGATCATATTGACGAAGCCCTCTCCCTTTATCCATCAGCTAACATTGTTGTTGTCGATGACTTTAATGCTCACCACACTAAATGGTTTGGCTCTAGTGTCAATGACTCTGCAGGCATTAAAGCCTACAACTTTTGACTTTCTTAATCCCTAACTCAAATAGTCAACTTTCCAACTCGCTTTCCAGACAACCCGAATCATTTACCTTATTGGACTTATGTCTCGTTTCTGATCCTAGTCAGTGCTCAATTTCTCCACATTCACCCTTAGGTGCTTCTGATCACAGTTTGATCTTTCTAAAACTATTACCTCATTCTTCTTCTTCATCTAAATCCCCCTATCATCATACCTCTTACAACTACCTTAAAGCTGACTGGGACTCTTTCCATGATTTTCTTCGTGATGGTCCTTGGGTAGAAATCTTTCATCTTCCTGTTGATATATGTACTTCTTACATAACTTCGTGGATTTAGGCTGGCATGAAATCTTTTATTCCCTCTCGACAATTCCAAGTCAAGCCTCACTCTTCTCCATGGTTTTCCTCACATTGTGCTGTTGCAACTGCCAATCGAAACCATTACTTCCATATCTATCAGCAAAACAATTCTCCAGAAAACAGATATCTGTTTATTACTGCAAGAAACCATTGTAAAAAGGTTTTGTCTAACACCAAAGCCCGCTATTCTCAAGTCATAAAATCTTGTATTTCATCACAAAGATTAGGCTCTCGTGACTTCCGGAGAATCTTCAATAGTATCAAAATAAGGGCAAATCTGTATTTCCATCTTTCTTGTATGGTCCAGACTTTGTCACCTCATCTAAAGACAAAGCTGAATTATTTGCTAAGAACTTTTCATCAATATCATCTCTTGATTCCGCTAGTTGCATTCTACCTGATATAGCCATCAAACAGGTTGATCCATTGCTTGACTCCTGCTTCTGTAGCTACAGTGATTTCCTGCTTAGACTCTTCTACAGCTTGTGGCCCGGACAACATACCTGTTATAGTCTTGCAGAAGTGTTCTCTGGAGCTGTCGTCTATACTTTCAAAACATTCAACAAGTGCTTATCAGAAACTTGTTTTCCAGCCTGCTGGAAAGCGGCATCTGTCATCCCTGTTTTCAAAAGTTTTGGAGAGCAATCTGATTCATCTAACTGTCCCATTAATCTTCTTCCTATCATAAGCAAGGTTTTTGAATCTTTAATTAACAAACACTTAATCTCTCATCTTGAATCTAATAACTTACTTTCTGATCATCAATATGGATTTCAATCTTCTTGTTCTACAGCTGATTTGCTAACAGTAATAACAGTTTTATCGTGCATTAGATAAAGGTGGAGAGGTTAAGGTCATCGCTCTTGACATTTCTAAAGCTTTTGATAAAGTTTGGCATGCTGGTTTTCTCCATAAGCTTTCTTCTTACTGTGTATCTGGTAAAATCTTTAAGATTATTGAATCCTTTTTTTCCAATCGTAGTATAAAAGTTGTCCTCAATGGACAGCACTCTTCTTCTTATTCTGTAACTTTAGGGGATCCTCAAGGTTCAATCCTTGGCTTTATACTCTTTTAATTTACATTAACAATCTTCCAGATATTCTCACATCTAAGGTGGTATTGTTTGCTGATGATACTACTATTTATTCTTGTCATGATAAGAAGCCAACACTCTCTGATTGCTTGGAGGGGGGATTTGAGCTTGAAAAGGATCTCACTTCTGCTACAGTATGGGACTCACAGTGGCTGGTGAACTTTAATTCAGATGAAACTCAATTTTTTTCAGCCAATCGTTATCGCAATAGTTTAGATCTTCCTATATTTATGAATGGTAATGTACTCAATGAGTCATCTACCCTTCATCTTCTAGGATTAACTCTTACTTCCAATCTTTCTTGGAAACCATATATCAAATCGGTTGCAAAATTAGCATCTGCTAAGGTTGCATCTCCTTATCGAGCTCAACACTTTCTTACTCCGGATTCTATTCTCTATCTCTATAAATCTCAAATCCGGCCTTGTATGGAATACTGTTGCCATATCTGGAGAAGATCTTCTAATAATGCCCTTTCTCCTCAAGACAAAGTGCAAAAACGTATTGTAAACATGGTTGGACCTGCTCTTGCAGCCAACCTCCAACCATTATTATATCATTGTAATGTTGCTTCTCTTTCTCTTTTCAACAGATACTATAATGGGCGCTGCTCTAAAGAGCTAGCATCTCTTGTGCCATCTACTAAAATTTATTCTTGTGTTACTCGTCATTTAATTAAGTCTCATCCTTTTTCTGTGATTGCTTCGAAGTGCTCTAAAAACTATTATTCCTATAGTTTCTTTCCTCGAACATCGGTTCTTTGGAATTTGCTTCCTTCATCTTGCTTTCCTGATTCATATAATTTGAAATCCTTTAAGTCGTCTGTCAATCGTTATCTTGCTCTATAATCTTTGTCTTTTCTCTTCCAGTAACTTCCATCTAGGGTTTTTCAAAAACAGTGGTTTTGAAAAAACAGCTGTTACTGTTTTTCAATTTAAAAAAAAACAGCTGTTAACAGCTGTTTTTTATTTATTTTTTTAATTTTATAAGAAATTAAAATAATGACACAAGTTAAGGAGCAAAAAACGTCAATGTCCTTATATTTGTCAATGTTGTTTACAAAAATAAATTTAGAAGCTTTACTTGAAGAAGACTAAATAAATAAAGCTATTAAAAAACCCAATTTTTGAATTTTATTAAAGGATGAAAAACTTTAACTTTTTATTCAGCTATTCGAATATAAACTACAATTTTTTCTTCATTTTTTATAATAAAAGTTTAAAAAGACAAGAGCTTTAAGTGACTCGTCGGACAAACACGATCTAATTTTTGTGCAAAAATTTGTGCAAACTGAAAAAACACGCTCAACGCCAGTTGATGTTGGTTTAATACTTAAAAGTGCATTGAATAATTTTAGAAGGTTTTCTGTACGTTGTCCAGTGTTCTTATAAAGAGTGAATTCCGATTTTAACCATTTGAAATCTGATCCAGTTGTTGTTGTTGTATGTTCTTTACGAAGAAGCAAGTTTAATTCGTCGTTTAGTGATAGACTAACATTTTCAGATTTGGATTGTATCGACTCATATATTTCAGTTTCTTCATCAAATCCAAACAATCGAGAAGCAAGACGACCGGCAAATATCAATGTTGCTTTTGTTGGAGTGTTTGAAGGATCTTTTAAACTCTTTAAAAGACTCATAACATCCTTGTTCAATCTTTCATCAGTACGGATTTTCAAGTTATTGTACAATTCTTCACTGATTTTGCTGTTGATCATTGACAATTTTTTAAACATAAACTCCAAAATTATTACAGCACTTGCTAATGTTGCATCTTCCTGACTTAAACGTTGAACTGCAAGTTTTATCGGTTCCATAGCATCATAAAGATTACAAAGAGCAATAAAATCAATTGAATCCAAAATGTGTGTCGCATTGAACTCAAATAAAGTCTCTCGAATTGCCATTTCAGTCTTAATAATCGAGTCCAACATGGTTGGAATTGAATTCCAGCGAGTTTTTACATCAAGATGTAGTTCAATTTCACGTCCTGTTAAAGCTTTTACTTTACTCAAAAAAATGTTGTTGCGAACTGTTGAATTTTTTATGAATTTGACAAGCTTTCGAGAATTTTTAAGCAAATCGTGATAACTAATTTCAGATTGTTCAATGTCGTCATCATTTAGCAAATCAAGGCGATCATCAAAGCAATCACTTTCATCAGATTCATCGCTATCAAAATAGTGTTCCTCAATTTCATTCTCTTTCTTATATAAAGTATCGCAGACACCCAAATGTAGAGCATGGTTTAGGCAAAACTGGCCAATTATATCCACAAGTCTAATGAACTTTTTATTCGCTGCTGCTCCATCCTGAGTTGAGCCAACAATATCTTTGTTCATGTCAATTCCAAATTCAGTTAAATGTTGTTTCATAGCGACAACCATGTCTTCAGCAGAACAAGATCCAACAATGCGAACAAGACCAATTTTAATAGTGACTTTATCATCGCTGCTGTGTATATTAATTCCAAAGAATCGTCTTCCTCTTATTGTTGTATATTCGTCTACGCACATACTGAATTTTGCTCCATAAGCAAGTTTTTCCTTAATTATTTCAACAACTTTTGCTTTCTTCTCGTTAAAATCTTCAATAATTAATTTCATGACATCACGTTCATTAGCTGGAAGTTTGTAACCATCTCGTGATATAGATTGAAGAATATAATTGTTTCTAGTTATTGCTCTAATTGAAATACCATCAGTTGCCATATCTGTAACTATTTCTTTGAGGGATTTTCGATTGAAAAATTGATTTTGTTCTTTTCTCTGCTGTTGGTTCTTCGTTGGATGTGCCAGCTGCTGACCTTTCAAAATCAATTCCATGTGTCTTAAGATGTGCTTTCAATGTAGTTGTAGAATTTCCATAACAGACAATGATTTTGTTGCATCGCAAGCATTGTCCTTCGAGAGATTTTGTTTTTGGATTTTTTCGTTTCGTAGCAAAATCCCATACTGACAACATTGCTGAAATATATAAGCATTGTTATTGTATTCTTAAATCAAATTAAAATGATTTAATACGTACTGTTAAATGTGTTACTTTTAAAAACACCCAAGATTTTACTTTCTTCTCTTTGAAAAACACAAGGAAAAACACTAACGTATCACCAATACGTAATATTTTTTAAACATGAAAAAGTCGTTAAAAACAGTAAAAACAGTTCTGAAAAAACAGCTGTTTACTGTTTTTCATTTTTGACCAAAAAATAGCTGTTTTACTGTTACTGCTAAACAGTAATGAAAAACCCTACTTCCAACTCTAATTAGTGGTTGCTTCAGCCTTGTTGGAAGTGAAGATGTTTAAAAAAAACAAAACAAAAAAAGACTTAACACTAAACATACTGTTTAGTAGCAAAATTTAATTCTCATAAGTTTTCAAGTGTCAAAGTATAAAATTGGTACTCTTCCACTTATTTCCAAGGTAGCACAAAAAATTAAATACTTATGGTTCCAAATAACCGTGGTTCTGGTCATTTATGCACTTAAAATATTTTTCTTTGAGGATCTTTATTTGTATTAAGCTCATAATTTAGTTAATTACAGTAAACCCAAAAACTTCTTGTGAATTCACTAAGCAAAATTTCCCAACTTGTTTTAGTAACATTGATCTTACATAAAATATTACAAATGGAAAAATTAAAATGAATTAAAGGTAAAACTTAAACTAGTATTTAAATATCTATCAGGAACTGAAAAAGTTTTACTTGGAAAATATTTATATATATATATATTAACATTTAAAATATAAAACATTTATGCAATATTTTTTGTGTAGCACATTTCAGTAAATATACTTTCCTAAAGTTGATTTTATATTTTGGTGTAAGTAATGATTTGATTAAATCATATACATTTGAAAAAAAATTGTTGGATTATCTATTGAAAAAAATACAAAAAACAAATAGATAAACATAAATAAACAAATATAAAAACATAATTATACAGTATTAGCAATAAAACATTTAGATTTCATACCTGATCTAACTTTGAAATATTGCTTTCTAGGCCTGCAGCAGTTGTTTCATATACAGATTTGCGTTCATCATACTCTATTGTCATCTCCTTTAAAATAAATGATTTTATAACTATTAATAATAAAAATATTTATTTATAAAGATATATATTACCAAATTTTATCAGATGATAAATTGTGAAAACATTTAATATATAGCTTATGCTATTTCTTTATTTTTATCTGGTTGTTAAAGTGCTCTAAAATCACTTTAACAACCAGATAAAATTTAAGAACTTGTCACTGCGCACTGTGCAAAAGCATAAACTAGGAAGTTCATGTCTCCAATTTTACTAATGTTGCCACTATGGCCAGAGCTAGTTTATGGTCTAACAATTGTGCCTCATTTGGTCCTTGACAAAAACCAACCCCAGCACATAGATTAAAGTATTTCTCTTAAAGTGCTATTCTAATTTTTTTAAGAGGTAGTTATCTAATAAATAATTATGTACTTAAAGTAAATGATTTATATATAAAATATATTTACATCCATTATGACTTACCTTGAGATGAGTTATAGGCGAAACTTAAACATTTCAAACAGCCTGACTTTGTTAATGTGACAAATATTTTATGCAAAATAAACGTGCTTGACATAAATTTGCAAAAATGTTAAGTGTTACAAATGCAGAAAGCATTTAATTAGATAATGAAAACATTTAAATAGTACAGCTTAAATAACAAGGTAAAGTTGGTTATTAGCAAAAGTGCACCTGTTAAAAAGATGTCACACATAATGCCTCAAGCATGTACAGGGTGCGTCAGTGATTTGTAAACTTTTTATAACATTTTTCAAAATGAATTTTTAAAGCATAAAAAATTATATTCATGGAATGTTAATAGAAGGAAAGTTGAAGATGCATACTTTTTCCACCTTAACATTCAATTAAGTCTCTTTTTTTTTTGATCATCGCATAAAGCCCAAGACGGAAGGACTGGCAGGTGCTTATTATATAGTCCCTTGACATTGAGTTCCGAGCACAGGTAATTGATGACTTCAGTAACTTGACACTTGAGATGCAACCCTTACTCTCAACTATGCTCCACACACTATAGTCAAGGGGATTCAGATCAGGACTGGATGGTGGCCAAAAGTGTTTGGGCCAGAAATTAGCCATATTGTCCTGAAGATATTGTTGAGTTTTTATGGACCCATAACAAGGTGCATTGTCCTGTTAAAAAATGTAATTGTTTTCTGGGAATATCTTCTTCACCCATGGCACCACATACTGTTTTAGTAAGCTAATATACACATCAGAGGTAGCTTTCTCTTTGATGTAGATTGGTGCACATTTCTCTCCATTAGAAGCGATGATTCCTAGTATCATGATGGACTGAGGGTGCTTGGTGTGACACACAGGTGGTGCTTTGTCACCCTTCTGCACAATGAATCTGTCATTTTGCCTATTTATCACACAGTCAACACAAAAAGTTTTTCATCTGAGAAAATGCTAACTGTTGACAAAGCATGGCTTTTTAGCTAATTTAGAAGCTTCTTTGATTGTTCCAATCGTAAAGTTTTTAGTCTTTCTGTTAAAAGTTGACATGAAGGTCAGGCCACACTGATTTTTCCAAGTGTTTTTAGAGTTCTTCTGACTGTCCTTTTATCAACATTGAGCAAATTTGCTGTCTTTCTGATGGATACGGTAGAATCCTTTCAACATGTTTTTTAAGCTTTTCTGTGAACTTTTTATCAACTTTTTTATTCACTAGAGAAGGCATTTTGGCTATTTCAGCACTGCCATGTTTAAGCACTTTGTAAAATGAAGTTTTAAATACTCCAGAAACACGAATCACTTCACGTGCAGACAAACCCGCATGAATCAAACTAAATCATTTAAAACTTCTGTTCTTTTGGCTTCCATTGTAAAATTTTTAACTAAAATGTGTTTTATTTACTATTTTATTAAAATCTAAGGCGGTCATCGAACATTAATCAACAAAAACAAATTGCGGAAATATTTTACTTACATCACAAAACCTAGCCAAAAATTAGCTCGTGAATCGCTGCCTGTACTACGCTTTATCAAGTAAATTTATAATCTACAATTAATTTTAAAATAAATATTCAAGTGTTTGCAAACAACGTTTAGACTATGGTATTGACCATGTAAATAATTAATTTAAATTCAAACCTAGCAACCAGAAATTTAAAGAAATTTCTATATTCAGGATGTTAACTTTACATTTTCAGCAAAATTTTCAGCATAGTCTTTTAATGAACCAAACTCTTGTTAGAGAGACAACATTTCTTGATATATTATAAGCTTTGTGCAATGAGTGACAATAACAGTAAGATCAGCTAACTCGACTATCAAGTATATCAAGTATATCAAGACTATCAAAATAAATAAGTAATAATAGTTTTTAGCCAGTACACACCAAGTTTTACTTTTTTACCTTTGAAACATTATTTGAAATAAGAAATGCTGAGTTCAATGTATTAGTTATTTTTAAGAGCAATATATAATATTTTACGGCCCCCCCTCGACAAACATAAAGTACTTAATGAAATTTGTCAACTGATATAACATTAAAAAAAGTTGTAATTGTGATAAAAAAAGATGTGATTTTTTATCTTAAAGGGGCTTTAAGGCACCATAATATCTATATATATATAAATATATATGTATAGAGAGAAAGGATATCTTTGAACTATTGAGTGATTTCTTCTTGTTCTTCTTGTTGGTAATCAACTATGGTTAAGCTCTACATACAGGGGGAAGAAATAAACTCTTAGTTGTCCATTTATTTAAACCTCTGAACCAAATTAGCAAAATGGAAAAAGTTATATGTTCCTTTTGCCACAAGATATCAAAATTCACCTTGAACAACAAAGCATGTTGAAAAATCTTACAAGTGTTTATCTAGACATTTTCATATCATATTATATGAAAATGTCATGTCATGAAAATTTTCATATAGTTATATAAAAAATACAGATAAAAGAAATAAATTATCAATAAACAAATTATGAATTATTTACAGCTGTACTTTGTTTTACAGCTATACTTTATATAGTTTAAATACATGTTAAAATTATATTAAATTATTGCTTATTTTTGTTTAAATATTAAGATTTCTTTTTAATTACGTACAACATTACTTAGCACCTTTGAGAACTAAATTGAAAACTATTTAAAAGTAATAAAACATATTAACTCAAAATTTTTAAACTTTACCAAAAATTAAGTACAGTATAGGGTCTTTTTTCATTAGGGTAAATTTTTTTTTTGACAAATGTAACAAACAATGTAAGGCTAACACGTAATATACAAATGCTCAAAAAAATAAGCAATCCTGATAGATTGCTTATTTCTTTGAGCATTTGAAGTCTGATATTAAATTAGCCTGGTATTATATACTAATATATAACTAAAATTAAAATGATAATTTTCTTATAGGATAAGTATATTTTCTATATATTAATGATATAATCACAGTTGTTAGGAAGTACAACATGACAAATAAACATTCCCATACAGTATGCCTATATATATAACTAATTAAGAGCTAATTTAATTTTTTATTAAAAATATAAGTTGATTTTTTATTTAAAAAAAAAGGTAAAATGGTGTTTATACATGTAATTGTGCTTTTAATGATCATATACTAAAAATATACTAGAATAAAAGAAAACTATTCCAAAATTTATGTCCGAAAAAAATTAAATATTGCTAAAAAAAAAAAAAAGCAGATAAACAGCAAAAAAACTAGATAAACACGTTTTTTTGACCATAAAAAAAGCAAAAGAAACTCTAATCATAGAGAAAACTTAAACTTAAAATTTTAAAACTTAATAACATAGTAAACATTTTGAGCAAAAAAAAAATTGAAAACAACAGATATTTGAAAAGTAAGTTTAATTTACTTTTTAATAAATTTTAATGATCTTGCCATGTTTGTTATGAATGATTTTAGGTGTATTTATTTTAACTGTATGTTTTAGTAAAGCAAAAATAGATCGGGTTTTGCACCTGCATTACTGAAATGCCAACCTGGATTTTGAAAGGCTATATACACTGTGTATAGCACATTACACACACAATGTGTATAGCAAGGCTGTATACATTACACACACACACACTGTGTAAAGCACAATAACAATGTGTTTGTCTCGACAAACACATGGTTAAATATTATAAATCATGAGTTATGGTATTTGAAAAAGTGGTTTTATAAACAATATTATTTATATATTTGATTATTTATCTAATAGATTTTTGAAAACACAATAACGACTTTGTCAAAACTTTTGTAACCAAAAAAACTAACCCACGCTTGTGG
Source organism: Hydra vulgaris (assembly GCF_038396675.1). Lineage (NCBI taxonomy): Eukaryota > Metazoa > Cnidaria > Hydrozoa > Anthoathecata > Hydridae > Hydra > Hydra vulgaris. Next base: position 63,653,986 of record NC_088920.1, on the reverse strand, counting down.
GTTGGTTTTTAGAAAAGACTTCTTAAAGGTAAATACAACTTTTAAAGCTTTAAAAGTAACATAAAGAAAAAGTGAAAAAAAAAAAAAGTACATCAAAAAGTTAAAATAACTTATGGTACATAAACAATCTAAGGAACTTATTACCTTTAAAAGTATAACCAACCGAGACATAACATAATGTAAGACATTTAAGAATTGAAGCGTAATTAAAATATGTCACAAAAATAAATTTTTTATGTTTTATTATGTCTTTTTTTTTTTTTTAAAGGGTAATTAATTGAGATGTAAAGTTAAAAAAATCTATGTTTGAGACGTATTTTAGTTACGTCTCAAATCTAGATTCCGTTACACTACATTATGTCTCAACTGGTTACACTTTAAAAATTAAAAAAAAAACAATTGAGACGTAACGTTTACGCAGAGCCCTGGCAAATCCCACTAGTTACGGCAGACGAGAATGTTTGTTTTTGCTCATACACTATAAATTATTTTCTATCGGTCAAATAACTTTTGAACCAAAGTAAATTGTTCGTTAGTTGCGCTACGTTAGTTAAGTTACGTAATAAAGTTAAAAAAAACAAACATTTGCGACGTCTTGTTGCGTATTGAAACTTTTTTTTTTTTTCGTGACAAAGTAACCAATTGAGACGAAGCTATTTTACAATAAAAATAAAATAAAAGATGGATTTAGCAATACGGCAATGCAGAACAAATATTTACTGCATTTTCAAGTTTATTTACTTAATATTTAACTAATGATTAGAGAATGTAACCTTGTTACCAATTGTAACCGATTGAAACGTAACATAACTTTAAAATGTTATAGGGGAATTGTAATTATAACTTAATGTTTACAATAAATTTGTTTTTAATTTTTATATTGTAAATTTAATGTCAAAATATAAAATGTTTATCTCGGTATCTTATATAAAAAATCTGAAAATTTGGATATCTGATCAGAAAAAGAGACCAGCTATATGATTCATTTTTTTCTATAAATTTAAGAATTATTAAAAAATGGGATATCCAATCTAATTTGATTTTTTATTCTTTGTACAAATGATTATCATGTAACTTACGGTATTTTAAGAATAAGTTTAAAAAAAGCATTTGTTATCTAAATTTTACAGCTTTTTTCCAAATAATATTAGAATTGATTTTGTTCATGTGAATAAATAAAGAATAATATTTATTTGATAACATTCAAATTAATTGTTTTTAAATAAACAAATGAAAATAAAATTTCAAATAAGCAATTTTGTGTAGATCTTGTCACCAACATCAACAATACTTTCAAAAATTATCAATTAGCATAAAAGATCTTTTGTTGTTTTTAATTGTACCATAAAGTTTTTATTATTATTTTTTTAGAACATAAAATAAGGATAAATTAGACAGTATTTCCACACAAAAAAAATTATTGATGCTTGAGATATAAATGTTTGAAACTAAACTAACCATACCAAGGTAATTTTGTGTTATCTATATTTTTTATAAATAAATTAAAAAAATATATTCACTTTATTTTTTTTAAAATGTTTTAAAAAAGGATTTTTTGGACCATAAATGATTGCTAAATACTTAATCATTAAAAAAAATCTATATAAAATTCTGCAGTAAACATATGTTATGCATGATACATTAGGAAACAAAAAATTAAAAAAGTATCTACTTGACATTGTTGTCTTAAAGGACGTAACTCCACAATGATTGGCGCAAGAGAGTTCTTTTTTTGAGCAATGGTATTTGTGAGTTGCACTACCTAAAAAATTTATCAATGTCATTATCAACATTATCCTCATCATGTATCACTTAAAAAATAATTTTACCTAAATAAATCATCATCATCGTCGTCATCATCATCATCATCATCATCATCATCATCATCATCATCATCATCATCATCATCATCATCATCATCATCATCATCATCATCATCATCATCATCATCATCATCATCATCATCATCATCATCATCATCATCATCATCATCATCATCATTAACATAATCATCATCATCATCATCATCATCATCATCATCATCATCATCATCATCATCATCATCATCACCATCACCATCATCATTTTAATCATCATCATCGCCGCCATCATCATCATCATTATCATCATCATTATCATCAATCATCATCATTAATCATCATCATCATTGTGATTCTAAACATTATAATTAGGATCATCATACCATTTTTGATATATCTTCCAGTGTTTTCCCTTTCTGTTCATCCAATTCACTCTTAATAGTAGACACTTTTTCAAGTTCTTCTTTAGTATTGTGAAAACCAGATACACCATGTTTTGCTTCAAGATTTGACTAAGAAAATTGAATAAATTAACACAATGCTGAAAAGCATTGTGTAATTTTATATCAATTATAAAAACCAATTCAGTAAAAACAACCAAAAAAAAGTATATCATCAATTTTTTAAATAATTATATATTGACAGTTATAAAGTGTAAAGCTAAGCCTCGAGATAAAGTTCACTTTTCTGATCAGATAAAGTTTACAGTTATACTTTATTTATTTGCTATTTTGTCTTTAAAATAAGATTAGCATCTACTTAGTTAAAATTTAATTATTTTTATGAGTTTTATTTGATGTTTTTATTAAGATAAAACTTGTTAACTTTAAAAAATTTAAAATAAATATTATTTTTGAAAATTATTAATTATACTATAAACTATTTAAAATATTACCTATTGAACTTTTATTAAAAGTTCATATGTCGTGGCACTATTAAATAATTTTAATTATAAGTAGATATGTCCCTGCACTATTAAATGATTTTTAGATACAGGTAAGAAAAAAAACTTACTTATTTGAATCTAAAGTTTTGCAAGGCATAGTAGCAATCAATAGGCATAATTAAAATAAGTAACTAAATATAATACAATTTTCAAAAAAGTATTTACAACAATTCAACTTTTAAAATTAATGAAGAATTGAAGCATTATAATAGAACTGCATTATTTCATAGATATATTAGTTTTTATAATCAAAATACGAAAGAAAAAACTTTAAAAATGATAAAACTTACTAAAAATGCTTGAGTTTGTTCATCCTTTGACTGTAATATTTCTTTTGTACGACTTAACACACCTATTTCAGCTTGAATTTCAGACAGCTAAAAAATTATATTTTATTATTACAATGATATTACTACATACACGAATATATTTACATTATTTTTAATAAATAGCTATAACAGAAGTGTTTTTTATATTTATAGTACTTTATTAGAAGAAGTAATGTGATGAAACTTATTTTTATGCATGATATTTTTACACAATATTATAATGGGATAATATGCATATTAAATATTAAGGAGATAAATATAAGAGCAATAAAGTAGATAATAAAGCAATAGAAACTCTAAATAGAAAATGAAAAAAGATAAAAGCATTATTTAAAAAAATAGAAAGAAAATAAAATAAACTAAAAAACAAGTAAAAAAGAAAATGAAGAACTTAAAGCTGGTTCAAAGAAAAAAAGACACCATAAAGGTCCAGAGAAACATATCAGGAATAAAAATAAATTAATGATAAAAAATCATTTGTCTTTAAAAAATATCAAAAATATAGCATTAAAAAAATTTATTAGTTAAATAAAAAATTTATTAATATATTTTCGTGATGTAATAGGCAATTTGATGTTTAGACTTTCTGTTAATAAAAAAAATTTCTTTAGTTTAAGTTCTATACAGTCCCCATCATGCTGTGTTTGTCTTGCTTGATTTTAGCTATGAGAATCCTTTAAATCAAATGTAGATAAATTGTGGTTTAGTATGCCTGAAACAATTTTTTTTTTTTTAAATTTCTTTATTCAATTTGATTTTTCATCAAAAACTTATCCTTTTGTTTGAATTTAAAACAAAAGGTCAAATTAGAAAAATAAAAATAAAAAAAAAACATTTAAAGTAATAGTAAAATTTTAAAGCAAACCTTCAAAGTAAAAGTTTTTGTTTCTTGTTTCTTTTAAAACAAACCAGCTGTTTAATTTAAGTATATTTTGAAGAACTTTTATTGTGTTACATTTTCTGCCTAGGATGATTAATACTGGATCTTCTTAGCTCTACTCAAAGATTTTAGCTTGTGCCAGCTTGATGATGACTATGCAACTCTTCCTGTTATCTCCTAACAAGGGTACAGCTCTAAAACTCAGTTTAATGGTTTTGAGGCTCGCTGGTAGTGAGGTTTCCGAACTCTGTGGTAGCTCTCAGAGAGGCTGATTCCATCAACAGCTGTAAAATATCAGAGTATCAGCAGTGCTGTGTTGAGCATGAATAGTGTCCTTGTTAATGCTTTTGGTGTGCATTGTCAAGGCCACATAAGGAGCACTAAGTGATGAATTTGGTTTAATTAGCAGGACTGAGACAACTACATAGCTCATTGCTTAGGATACCATGCTCTATTCATGAATGAGTTCAGTTCTCTTTTAACTTAAATCATGCCCAAAGTAACCCAAAGTATTAAACATAAAAAATAATCCAACTACCTACTAGATTTGCTTGCTCTTTGTTAGACTAATTTAAATTTTGCTGTTCCTTTTTCAGATCTCAGCATTGATGGGTACTATCCTTTGATTCAAAAAGACTCTAACAGTCCCATGCTTGACTTGGGGGTATACTTACGCATCAATTCACTTATTTGTCAAGAAATTAGATTTAAATCCTTTGACCATCCTTTTATGTGCTTTCGCTTAGCACCTCTTCACTTTATCATATTTCTTATTGTTCTTTATCGTTCTTCTTTTTCTTAAGACTGCATTCTTTTAGATATAATTTCTGATCATATTGACCATGGCCTTTTCTCCCTTTGCAAATACTGTTGTTATTAGAGACTTTCTCATCACACTTCTAATTCTCATCACACTGAATGGCTTGGCTCTAACACCACTGACTCGGCTGGCACTAAAACCCATAACTTCTGTCTTTCACAATCTCTTACTCAGATAGTTAACATTGTGACTCATTTTCCAGATAACCCTAATCATCTACCTTCACTCCTCAATTTATTTCTTGTCTCTGACTCTAGCTTGTGTTCAGTTTCCCCTTGTTCTTCTTTAGGTGGCTCTGACCATGCAATGATCTCTATAAACCTTTCAATTCGTACTTCTCCTTCAGACTAACCCTACCATCGAACTACTTACTACTACCCTAAAGCTGACTAGGATTATTTTTATGATTTTCTTTATGACGGTTCTTGTGCTGATATTTTTTCTCTCTCTGCTGATAAATGCGCCTCCTATGTAACCTCTTAGATCTAGGCAGAAATGGAAGCTTTAATCCCTCTCATTGGATTCAAGTAAAGCCTCATTCTACTCAATATTTTTCAATTTCTTGTACAGCTGCTATATCTAATCATAATCATTTTTTCAAAAGGACAACTCTCTTAAGAACAAACACCTTTTTATTATTGTAAAAAATCGATATAAAAAGGCGCTGTCTGATGCTAAACACATTATTCAAAAATTGTTAATTCTCATATCTTACTTCAAAAGTTAGACTCTAGAGACTTTTTGCAAATCTTGGAAAGCAGTGCCATTAACAAAAGTAGGTCTAACATTCCATCTCCCTGGGATGGAATGCTAGACCTACCTTTCATAAAACTCTTCTACAGCTTTCGGTCCAGACAACATTCCTGTCATAGTCTTACAAAAGTGTTCTCCATAACTCTCTTTAATTCTTTCAAAACTATTTAACAAGTGCTTGACTGAACCTTGTTTTCCTGCTTGCTGGAAAATGGCATCTGTAGTTTCGATTTTAAAACTCTGCAGAACATTCTGACCCCTCCAATTATTGTTTGATAAGTCTTCTTTCTGTTATTAGCAAAGTCTTTCAATCTTTGGTCAATAAATTTCTTACATCCCATGAATTAAATAATTTATTGTCAGACAATAAATATGAATTTCGATCCTCTCGCTCTATGGCCGACTTGTTAACTGCTGTGACTAAAAGATTTCATTGTGCATTAGATGGAGGTGGCAAGGCTAGGGCTATTGCTCTTGACGTATCTAAAACTTTCAATAAAGTTTAGAATGCTGGTCTTTTCAATAAGCTTGCTTCATATGGTGTATCTGGGAAAGTTCTTGAGATTATCAAATCATTTCTTTCAAACTGGTTCATCAAAATCATCCTCAAAGGCCAACACTTTTCTTCATTTTTCAGTAACTTCTGGGGTAACCTAAAGCTCTATCCTTGGTCTTGTTTGTTTCTTATCTACATCAATAATCTACCTAACACTTAAAGTGGTTCTATAGTAAGATATCTCCTACCTAAAGAATTTTATATCTATTTGCTGATGACTCAACTTTTTACTCCTGTCTTGACAAAAAGTCTTTTCTTTTAGATTGCTTAGAACAGCTAGCCAATTTTGAATCTGATCTCACTTCTGTAACACGTTTTGGGTTTCAGTGGCTTGTGAATTTACTCTATTGATTATGGATGCAGATTCCAAGCCTTTGTAAATTAACTCCAACAAAACTTAGTTATTTACAGCAAACAACTCACAATACTCATGAGATTCCTATATTGATGTATGGCAATCCTCCCACTGAGTCCTCTTCTTTACATCTTCTTGGATAACTGTTCACTACTGACCTTTCACGGAAGCCATATATACAATCGATTACTAAATTAGCATCTGCTAAGGTTGCTTCTCTTTAGTGTGCTTGCCATTTTCTTACTACTGATTCTATTCTCAACCTCTACAAATCTCTTATTTGTTCCTGTATAGAATACTGTTGCCGTATTTGGGCTGGTTCTTCTAATGATACTCTTTCTCTTCTAGACAAGGTTTGAAAATGCATTGTAAATGTATTTGGACATGTTTTATCTCTTAAGCTTGAACCTTTCTCTTATTGTCATAAAAGTGCGTTTATTTCTTTTTTCTACAAATACAAAATTATGCTTAAAGTTGCTATTATCTCTTGTTCCATCATTCAAAACTAATTCTTGTTTAACTCATCGTTCAGCTAAGTCACATCAATTTACTGTATCTGTCCCTACATGCTATAAAAACTTTTATTCATCTTTTTTTTTTCCCCACACTTTATTCTTTTGGAACCCTCTTCCATCTTTATGTTTTCCTGTTTCATACAACCTACAACTTTTTAAGTCTTCTGTCTACTGTTTCCTTGCTCTTTAACTCTATTCTTTGTTTCATAGTAACTCCCAACTTAATAGTGGTTGCTTGCAGTCTTGTTTTGAGTAAAATATAAAAAAAAAAAAACTTTTTTCAGCCTATCTAAGCATAATAACAAGTTTGCAAATTGTATAATTTGTTATCATTATTACCATTGTTTCAGCGTCCTTGTTTCTGCATTGGTTGGGTGTTTCTCATAATACAATCTTGAGCATCTTCTTTCCTTAACTTAGCTTTTTCATGCTATCTGTAATGTACTCTTTCATGTTATCGTACATTGAAATGTAACTTAATGAATTCGGCTAGATGCCATTAGTTGCAGCTATAGCTTAGTCAAAGGAGGGACATCTTGTTACATAAATTGTGATTACAAAGTAAGAACTTGTCTTAATGGTGGCATTTTAATACCAGTTTTTTCAGTTTGTTTAGTAAATACAGTTAATTCCGATAACTTGAACCTCTAAAAGACCAAGGAAAATGGTTCAACTTAACAAATGTTCAACTAAAGCTAATTCCTATTATGACATGTAACCCTATAAATCCTAATTTCTATAAATGAGATATTAGTGAGATATCATTTTTACAAAAATGAGATGAGTGGGTTCATGCTCCCCCTCCTCCTCTCATACACTTTTTCTAATGGATTTTTTTTTTTAGAAATTTTAAGATAAAGAGAACTTTTTTAGAAATTTACAATTGTGACCCCCTCCCCCACTTCAAAACTGTCTGCTCTGTTATGGCAATTTTTCTGCATTTAATGCTTAAGTATAAACATTAAATATACACTTTTATACTAATAAAAGTGTAAAAAATGTTTCAGTGAAAAAAGTTATGAATTGTATTCATAAAAGATGACATTCAAAAAAGTTTAGCAACACATTGACTTCCTTATTATTTGGTAATAAAATTGCTTCTAAAAGCTTGCAGTCTTTTATTAAGAAATTCATTAAAACTAAAAAATAATTGCTTTTTTAATGATATTTTATATTGATTTATTTATAATAGTTCTATTATAGCTCTATTTTAGCCCTGATAACGATCTAAATACAAAAAAATCAAAATAAAAAAATATTAGACTACTGTTATTTATGTTTTATATGTAATGACTTTTTTAAAAACTAAGTTGATTTAATTTCTTTATTTCTCATATGGAGAGTTTGAGTTATCCAAAGAATTTCCTGAAACGGGATGAAAAAATGACTCAATAAAGTTCGAGTTATCTGAGTTTCAACTTAACCATAACTTTTATAATAATCAATTAGAAGATTTTAAGAGACAAAACAAAAGTTCAAGATAACAAAAGTTCAAGTTAACTAGTGATTGACTTCCTGGGAATTTACTGTATAGAGAGTGTTAAAATTAGTGTTATAATGAAACTTTCTTTTATTTCCAGTGCTTCAAAGCCTGGTTGAAACTTTCAGTTACATGCATATATACTTACATGTATGCACATATGCATACATACATACATACATACATACATACATACATACATACATACATACATACATACATACATACATACATATATACATACATACATACATACACACATACATACACACATACATACATACATACATACATACATACATACATACATACATACATACATACATACATACATACATACATACATACATACATACATACATACAAACATACAAACATACAAACATACATACATACATACATACAAACTTACATGCATATATACATACATCTTGAATTTACACAAGATATAAAAAGTTTAGTTAGATTACACAAAGTGATTTGAAATTTTTATTTTTTTGCCACTACTATTTTACTAGCACAAGAATATTAT
>NC_088920.1:63617500-63640000 GCF_038396675.1 Hydra vulgaris | reverse complement strand
TATATATATGCGTCGTATATATATTATATGCTTCATATATATATAAATATATATATATATATATATATATATATATATATATATATATATATATATATATATATATATATATATATATATATATATATTGTATACAAGTTCTGTATACAATTTTTGTATACAAAAATCTTGCTTCAATACCAAAACAGCACTACTGATGATTTTTTGAAAGGCCTCTAGTGCTTTAAGTTTATTTAATTAATTATATAAAAATACTTGGTGTTAGTGTATTTTTTGGAAATTAAAAAAATATTTTTAATAATAAACATTTTGAGGAAAAAAGATTTACTTTTGTTTACTGGTGGAACTATCTTTTACTTTATATATATATATATATATATATATATATATATATATATATATATATATATATATATATATATATATATATATATATATATATATATATATATATATATATATATATATATAGATATATTAGATATACCCCTTTAGAGTCCAAGTTAACAGGATTTAACTGTAGAACCAAAAAAAATTGAACAAAGATGAAGGACTATAACTAAATTAAAAATGAAAGTTGTTTAGAAGTGGTTATTGACTCGCTGAGGTAAGTGTCAAGATGATCTAGATTTCAAAAATAAAGTCAAGCAGCTACAATATCTTTAGTATGATCTAAAGTAGCTACAATATGCACCACAGATCATTGAAGAGCAAAGGGGTATCTCACATAAAATAAAACCTTAAATCTCATTATTTTATTGTTTATTTTACCAATTTTATACATTAACAACATTACTTTGTTCTGTGTGACCCCTAAATATATTTATTTCATTCCAATTTTGTAATATTTATGTTGTAAAAAATGACATATAAAATGTTTTTTCTATGTTAAAAAATAACCGCATAAATTGTTTAAATATAGAAAAATAAAAACTTTTTACTATCAAGTTCTGAACAGTGCTAAAACAACAGTGCTACTTCGAAATGAAGTTTGACTATCCCAAAAATTTGGAAACTTTTTTTATTGAGCCTGCACTTTACATAACAAGTTCAATTCAAAGTTTGAAAAATTTGTAAAAAAGACACCCTACAGATATATAATCATAAAATGTTAATTTTGATGAGGTAGATTCTGCAGTCAGCTTTTGTATTTTATAAAGATGAATGATTTTCTTACTTGCAGCTTTAGCTGTTAATTACCCCACTTTACCTTTGCATTTTACTTGATGGTTTTAAAGTTGCTTTAGTGGATAACCACTGACCAAAAACTTTAGCAATATAAAAGAGTTTTTTGAAAGCATCAAACTATTCCCTTTCTTTACACATTCATCAGAAATTTTAAACACCTTTTCAAGCCTTGTATTACTTAATCTAAAACATATGGAAAATCCTATTTGTTTTTACACATTATTGTAAATTCTATGGAAATTTTTGCAATGCATTCTTATTTGCCTTTGATTTATGCTCCAAGAAATTGGTACCATCTAATAATTGAAAGCTGAAGTAGCATTCTGGTTTTAGCAATAATTCTTCTGAAGGCATATTTTTAATTTTTCTATATGACTTGCAAATTGAACCCGATTTTAGGTCAAGATAGATTTGTTTATTAGGGCAATACCATTTTATTTTTGTAACATTATACTACTATTTTAGGCAACTCAGAAAATAAACTCACTTGTTTGACAACAACAATTTAAATAAATACTTACACAGATAATAGATATATTTAGTTTTAAATTTTTCTAGAAAGTTCAACAATGTTTTAGAAAATACAAGAATGTTATGAAAAGTTGTAAACAGCTGTTGGATTTTCAAGAAAGACCTTATGAAATTTTTTTAGAAAGTGTTTTTAAGTAAGATAAATTAAGTAGTCTGGTTATATTAATATTTATTTCATATATTCATGTTAAGGTAACCTTTGAAAAAAAAAAGGGCTTGTTTCATTGTTTTTAGAACTAAGTTCATCCCTTTACATTTATAATACAGAAATAGTATGTTTTACATGAAAGCATAAAAAATATTATAATATGTAGATATTATAGAATAATGATAACAATATAGAATAATATTATAGAATAAAGATAAACAGATAAAAATATCTTATTATTTAAATTAATAAAACATCTCTGTAACATATCTGCGTTCTATAAAATTGAATTTTTAAATCTAACAACCAATTGGGTAAAAATGAACATTACTAACAGTTTCATTGTTTTTAAACAAAATTTCATTGATTTATGATAAAGACAAACTATTTTCAGAAAAAATACTTAACAAACTTTATAACCCTAATATATATATATATATATATATATATATATATATACATATATATATATATATATATATATATATATATATATATATATAAAAATATAAATATATATATATTTATATATATATATATATATATATATATATATATATATATATATATATATATATATATATATATATATATATATATATATATATATATATATATATATATATTTAAAACCCCAAAATAATTTCTAACCTTTTTAACTTCAGCTGCAGAGACTCCAGTTTCTTTAATTTGCTCACTTTCTTTATGCAGTTCTTTAAACTGTTCGATCAATTCTAAATACTAAACAAATAACTTAAAATTATATTTGAAGTATATTTTGTATTATTTCAATAATATAACTTCTTGGTTAACTTGATTCAATTCCTATGGTATTATAGGACTTTTTTTTTATTAATAATACTTTGTTTTTTAGAGTTTCATAAGTTTTGACCAATCATAAAGCATTTAGTAAACCAGGTTTTTACATGTCATTGAATAATACTATCTTAATTTACTGTAAAGCTAATACTTTGTTTTTGGTATTTATTTTTGTTTTGATTGGACAATTTTTTTTTTTATATTTTAAAGAAACAGCCATAAATAATTATTAAAAAGAAAAAAAAATAGTTATAACAACATGAATCAAACAAATAAAATGAAATGAAATAAAAAGAAATAAAATGAATCAAACAAATAAAAAGCTGTTAAGCCAATAATAATTACAATATTATAAAATTCCAAATCTTATAACTGTAAATTTTTTAACACTAGAAAAATAAATCAAACTTTTTAAACACTTTTTTAAATAAACTAGGATGATAAATTTTTTTATTTAAGAAATTTTTCAAAATTTTTATTTTAACTTTGGATTGTCTTAACTTTAGGACCTAAAACTGTACCTATTAACTTTAGATCTGTTTTAACTTAAAGACCTAAAACTGTATCTATAACTTGTAACTTATCTCATCTTTCTTTTATTGATATTTTATATAATATAATAAAAGTAATATTAGGATAAACAATCAATTTTTTTATTTATATGCTCACACAGAATTAAGTGTGAAAATTACAAATGCGTAAAGTACAATACTACTGAAATTATCTTGAGCACACTATTTAGCACACCCATATTTATTTAGGCACTCATCTTAAAGGGTTAATATATAATGAAATAAATAAATACAAAGTTAAATTAAGACACCATATAACAAAAATGTTTTGAAAACAAAAAACTTACCATACTATGAGTATCTGTAACTTCATTATCTATAAACATATCTTGTGGAATATCTACTTTGACAAGATAGCGAGCTAAGTAAGCTCTTTTTTTTAAGTCTTTTAAGTTTTCAAGCAACCACTGTATGATAGGATAAACAACCGACTTATCTCCTTGGACTAAACCTTGTCGAAAAGCACTCCTAAAAAAATAAGAAGCATTATTGAAACCAAAAAAAAGCACCAAAACAGCAAAACTATTTTCAAATTTTTCTTTCTTTAAGTATATATTGCAAACCTTTAAAATGAACAATATTTTCTATTTTTAATTAGCATATATACCTCTTTTATGAATGTGTTAAAAAAGAAAACTATATAAAGTTAAATCTGTTCTTTTAATTTTTAAAGAAGTCCAGATTTTTTTGTCAAAGTATGCAATCAATGTTTTAGAAAGCAAAACATAATATGATAAATACATTCATATTAATATCTGAGAAAGCTTTTAAAATCATTTCTTTATAATTGCAGTTTAAATTCATACTTTATAGACAGCAATCTTTTTTATTTACAGTAACCTTTGGAATACCACAAGATTTCATTCTTGGTCTTGTATTGTTTATCATAAAAACTAATGATCTTTCTGATAATCTTACCTGGTGATAAATATGTAACCTCTGAAGCTGCTCTTTTTGCTGATGAGAGGAATGTATTCCAGTTTTAAAAGTCATTCAAGCTAATTTTTAATGTGGTCATTTTATTGTGACAGCTTCCGTTAGCAGTGGCAGGTAGATTTTAATCCAACAAAAGTAAAAACACTCAGTTGTTTACTTGTAATAATTGCCACAATACTGTTTATATTTTTATATTGACAAATGGAAAAACTCTGATTGAGTCTTTTTACTTATGTTTTCTGGGATTATTTTGCAATACTGGTTAAATATAGAAACCATATGCCTAATTGATTGCAAGATTAACATCTGATAAAGATGCAATCAATAATAATCAATAATAATAATCAATAATACCTCTATCGTAATTGCTGTTTTCTTACTCCTGATAGATAAATCTCTTATCTGTCCTTGCATGGAATACTGTTACATATTTGGGCTGGATCTTCTATTTATGCCTATTTTTTGTTTTGGACAAAGTTCAAGAATTCATTAAAAATGTAGTTTGACCTGCTCCAGCTGCCATACTTAATGTTCTGTTCCACTACCAAAAAGTTTCATCTTTTTTTGTTTTCTAAAAATGCAACGACAGACAGAGCAAAAGCAAACTTTTGATTTTTTTATTTATCTACCAAATCACAATCTCTTCCTTTTACTGTTAATTAATTAAAAGTTTTCTTCCACAAAAATAAATGCTCTTCCATCTTCATGCTTTTTTGACTCAAACAATATACAGATTTTAAAGTGTTCAACTTTTATCTTGCTCTTTGACTTTTATCTTTCATTTCTTGTAACTTTCATCAAAAAGTAATTTAGCCTCAGGATAATTTGTATAGAAAATAAAAAAAAGTAAAAAAACATTTTTATTGCTTCAAGTTTCATTGAGTCAAGTCTTAATTTCTTTTGGTGTTTGAGATATACATAGTGTTCAAGTAAGACTTTTAAACATGTTGCAAGCAATAAATTTTGTACATTCGCAATGGTGTCAAATGAGACTTCAATAAAAAAATTTTCATAAGATCAAATTCATCAATAAAATTCCAATTTCATCAATAAATCTGTTGGCGTTTAGAAATGTTGAAACCAGATAAAAAATAAATCAGTCAAAATTGAAGGAGTTAGTAATTTTGATCCTGGTGACACTTCTACACATTATATTATCCTGAATAAGTGATTGCTTTTGTAAAAAGATAAATTTTCAAAAATTATTAAATTTAATGATTCCATTAATAATTAAAAGTACTAACACATTCTCTATTTTAGGCTTGTATTTCATTATTCTTAAAAAATTTAGCATCCGTAACACTCGTTGTTCAGGATCTTCTTCACGCAAATCTGAAGCTTCCTGAAATATTAAAAATAATTAAATTTAAAAATAAAACTCTATTTTAATATATATATATATATATATATATATATATATATATATATATATATATATATATATATATATATATATATATATATATATATATATATATAAATATATACATATATATATATATACATATATATTAATATACATATATTAATATATATGTGTATATATATAAATTTTCAAAATATTTATCAAATAAATGTTTTGTTTTAGTTAAAAAGTATAATTCTAAAAATTCATTATTATAGGCAGAAAAATACCATAATCAGGGAAAAAGGGTTGGAGAAATGGAGGTGGATGATGGAGAGGGGGGGAGGAGGAGGTGATGTGTATCATGAAGAGGAGGGGGGACTGGATGTCTTGGTGGGCAAAACTTGAATAAACTTTTATTTGATTTTAGTAGAAAAACTATATATAAAACTATTTGAAAATATTAACATGGTTAAATATGTTATTAGATATATGTAAGGAGTTTACTTGCGATTGTTTTAGAGAAAACACATTAAAAAGGGTTGCAATGGGGTTATACATGAAATTTTTTCAAAAATAACATATTTAACAAACATAGCCTTTTTAAAATTTTGTCACTTTTATCTTTATACAGAGAGGTGCCCTGTTTTGATAGATGAAAGCAGGTATTATATTAAAAATAGGAAGAGTATAATCTAAAACAGACAACCAACAATGAGAAATCCTTTGCTTTAAAGTATTGTATGAGACACCTATGATTTGACAAAAAATTTTCTGAAATGTTCAAAAATCTGGGCTTAAAATAAATCCTTATTATCCTACAAATTTTTAAATACCTTGCTGAAAAAAGAAGTAATTTTTTTTTGACAACAATATAACATATAATATGAAATTATTTCATACTAAGTTATTGTGTAATAATTCTTAGGGGCCATCCATAAAGGACATCATGCAAATAGGGGGGGAGGGGGTCCAGATTAAAAGGACAAAAAAGGACAAGGGGGAGGGGGGGTTATCAGAAAAGGACGTCACTTTATATAATTTTTTTTATATAAACATGTGTTTTGATGGAGTTAACATAAGGGAATGTTATACTTTTATCTATCGTAATATAGGAAAGAAATTAGTGTTGATATTTATTTAAATTTTATTTTTGTATAAAAAATATATTGAATATATTACAATTAATTATTTCTTGCTTAACCCTTGGTAGTTTCTCGTATCATACGTATCATTAGTTGATCGCTACGGGTTTTCGTGCTAATTCTTTTTGCGTAATTCGTCCCCAAGGACTTAGTGTTAATATCATATATGATTTTAAATAGAGTTTTACAAACATTTGTCCAAAGGGAATTGCTTGCGTAGCAATTAATAATGATTGTCTAAAGCGAATATTACAAATGATTGTCCAAAAGGAATTTGACGGGAAAAAACACATCTTTACTTTTTACAGTATTTGTGTTAATAAGACAGAATTTCAGATTCAGAAATTCATTCAAAGTCAGTGCAGAGACTTCCGGAATGGCGGATGCTTTTTTGTAATGAATTTTATAAATAAATTTAAAATAAAGGAAGATAATAAAAAGATAATAAAATAAAATAAAAATAAAGAGAATGGAGAAAAGAAAAAGAAAGAAATAAAGAAGCAAAAACGAAAAAAAATTAAAAACCAAATAAAACAAATTAACAAAAGAAAAAATTGAGATAAGAAAAAGGAAAGATAAAAAACCAAAGTTAAAAGAAAATACACATTCGAGCATGGAAAGTAATTAAAAAGAATTAAAATAAAATGTAAAATTGCTCCGTTTTTGAAGAAAGAAAAAAGAATATTTTTTAAATTTTATTATTTTTGAAGGATTATATGTGTTTGCTTAACATGATTTACTTTCTTATTTTAATATTGTCATTTATTATGAAAACTCTATACTTTTCGTGACTAAATGTTTGTGTGTGTGTGTGTGGGTGACACGTTTTTATTTGTGAATATTATTGAAAATTTTTTGTTTATTTTTTGTTATTTTTTAATTTTGTAAAAGATCATTGTTGTCTGTAAATTAAAAGATGGATAGAAATAGTCTTCTAAATTCACTTATAAAATTTTACAATAATGCTCATCCATTCGAGAAAAAAGCCAATAGTCAAAAAAAAGTCCATAAAATATGGAATGAGATCAAGGAAAAGCAAGACTTGGAGGTTCAAGTAAAGATGTTTCAATGGTTTTGAAACAAAAAGGTTCTTTAATGTCATTTTGGGCCCATCAAACAACCAAGCAATCTGTTCCTTCCCATGCCAGTTCTTCCTCCTTAGAGTTCCAGCATTTTTCAGATAAATTTAATGAGCCAACAGATGTTGTTGATACCACGTCAGATGCCTCTCGACACGACATCCTGAGCACAGTTCAAATTGAGACGAAGAAGGCCAAGACTCATGTTCAAGACAAAATCAAAGCAGAGATTATTGTTTTGAATAAAGAAATAGTTGCTATGAAGAGTAGAAAAAGAAGTGGCTTATGGACCGATGCTGAAGAAGAAACCATTAAAAAGAAGAAGGTCAATGTCCAGGAGCTTACGAGTAATCTAAACAGGTTGATTGGCAATATGAAGTCAAAACAAAGATCAAGGGCTGAAAAGAAAACTGTCATGAATCAGGTTATATTTATTGCATCATATAATAACAAGTTACAATAATAATATTGTAGAAAATGAACATTAACTTATTTGTATAGTTCTTTCGGTACTGTAGGTGTTGGCTAACCACCCGGAAGTGAAAAAAGCTCTTAAAGTACGTGACGGAATCGGTCGCCCTACTATTGAGGTAGAACAATCTGAGATACTGCGTGTCATTCAACTTGCTGAACATGGATCTGCTGCCCACGAGAAAAGACAATCTGAAGTGTATAGGGTGAGAGTACAACTTTAGATAATAAATAATTCTAATGTACTATATTAGGTCTCAATATAACTTTTCAGCCTTTGAACTTATTCACTGATTATTCTTTAATTACTTTTAAAGAGCCTCAAATCTTTGGATGAGCTTGGTGCCGAGCTCGAAAAGAGAGGTTACAATCTTAGCAGAAGTGCTTTATATACTTGTTTGCTGCCAAAACGGAGCGATTCGCTTGAAGGAAAGAGACATGTCCACACGGTTCCAGTTAAGTTGATGCTGGCTCAAACTGACCTCCATTCAAGTCACGTGGATGGCCCATTTTGTACAGCAACTATAAAGAATGTGGAAGAAGTTTGCTCTTTTTTGGGCCCCAAGGATGTGTGCTTTATAAGTCAAGACGATAAAGCTCGGATCCCAATTGGAATCACCGCTGCCAACAAATAAGCTCCTATATTGATGCATATGGAATATCGAGTTTCTCTTCCTGATCATGATTGGGTTATCGCTGCAAAGCACAAACTCATTCCGTCTGTCTACGCAGGTATTGCAATCAAACCAGATGGGCTTGGAAAATCTGACGCAGTTTCCTATTCCGGTCCCACTAATGTTGCTATTCGATCTGAAAAGCATTCATCATCGACAGCGTATGCTCACGGATTGGACTTTTGACTCTGCAAGAGTCAACTTTTGACTCTGCAAGAGTTGCAACAACTTTTGACTCTGCAAGAGTTTGATTCTATCAAAAAAGATCCTTTGACCAAGTTGGTCAAGCCAGTGGTTGTTTTCAGTGTTGATGGTGGACCAGATGAAAATCCACAATACGCTAAAGTCATCGAAACTGGTATAGCCTTCTTTTCAAATTTTTTATTGCAAACCATCAATACAGTTATGTTTCTTCTAATTTAAATATCTATTTTGTTTACAGCAATTCATCATTTCCTTACAAATGATTTGGATGCCTTATTTATCATGACAAATGCGCCAGGACGGTGTGCTTTCAATCGAGCCGAGAGAAAGATGGCTCCACTGAGTAAAGAGTTGGCGGGATTGATCCTACCTCACGATCATTATGGACCTCATCTAGACTCTAAAGGTATTCAAATTCATTTTTAATATCAACTATTTATCAAAATACAATATAGATACAAGGCTTAAGGAGTTACAAAAAGACGGAGCTCGACGTCCATCATCTCTTATCAAAAGGATCAAGACTGGTTTGCCTCTCATGTGCGCACCAGTCAATATTTCACACAAATTGTGAAATGTGAAGATCCCAGATGCTCTTACTTCCATGTTATTCCTGGTCGATTTCTGCCTCCACCTATACCAATCAGCCAGTCAGAAGATGGTTTGAAAGCTGTATTCATTTCAGACATCGCCAGCAAGAATTGTTTTCCTTCAGTATTTTTTCTTATCGCTTCCAATATTCAGAGCACCATTCCTCGATCATTGAAATTATTCAAACCTCCTCCTTATGACCTGTTTTGTCCCTCTGTGCAATCAAGTTTGTCTTAGAAAATCTGCAAGCACTGTAACTTGTATTTTGCCTCCCAAGTCATGCTCAAAAAGCATGTCAACTTTACTCATTCCAATGTTATTAACCGAATGACTATTACTGTTTAGCAAGTCAAGCCTGTTCCCATTGCCGCCAAGCGCAAAAGAGAGTTAATGGCCGTAGTTGCAGTAGAAGAGAATGCGGCCTTTGCTGAATGGTTCGATGAGGACGAAATCGAAACGGAGAACCTTCATATTCCGAATGATTCAACTGTTTCAGACGAACCGGACTGCTCTTTTCTAATCATATCAATTGAGGATCACTTAAAAAATCCTTGGATAGATGATGAGTGAGGCAAGTTGATACACTGATACACTTTTATTAAATTTAATATGTTGGATAAGACTAAAGTAATATTAAATAATTTTTTTTTTCAGAAAGGCAAAAGAACAAAAACATACGTGGAAATACCTAATCAGATTCTGAATGATATTTATAGGGGTTGTGGGGGGGGGGGGTGCTCAATTTTATGACGTCCTTTTTAAGGGGGGGGGGGGGGTATAGGAAAAAAGGACAATCAGTGACAAAGGGGGGGAGGGGGTCAAAAAATGCCTTATAAATGGTGACGCCCTTTATGGACGGCCCTTTATGCTATGTAATGAATTATATATTCTGTATATTATTTATAATTACTAAAGTTATATAACACTATCTAAACTTGAAACAATTTGAGCAAAATAAAAAATTAAACTAAATACCTGCTAAAAAAGTTGTTGTCAGGGGTTATTTTAGACCGTTTTTGACAGTGCCGCTCAAATTCAGACATTAGGGATTTTTTTATGGTAATTGTTTGTTTTTTTTTCAAAAAATAATTCTTTAACTTCCTGTTCATTCTATTACAGAAAGAAAATATAAAATATTTTTTACAAACAGTAAAAACTTATAAAGCAGTTGTTTATTAAATTTTCTGATAAACGAATAAAGTTGTTAATCAATAAATGGATAGCTAAAGTGAAAACCTAAAGAAAACGCTTGTCTAAAGTTTTTATTCATGGTGCAATAAATTGCTCATTATTCTTGTAACATGTTGTAAGTATATGTTTGTAACAACAAAGTTACAGGCTTGTGTTTATAATATTAAAGTTACAAGCATGTGTTTGTAACACTAAAGTTACAAGCATGTGTTTGTAACAAGTATTAAAAGTGATTTTTTTAATAATGCTAGTGCAAAAACCAAAAGCTCCCGTAAAAAGCTGTTTAGAGGAGCAACTCGCACAGCTCGGCATGTTCATTTTAGGGTCGCTTTTCTCCACTCTCGCACTCATTTACTTCCGCTGAGGCTTGATATATATATATATATATATATATATATATATATATATATATATATATATATATATATATATATACATATATATGTATGTATATATATATATTTATATATTTATTTATATGTATATATATATATATATATATATATATATATATATATATATATATATATTATATATATATATATATATATATATATATATATATATATATATATATATATATATATATATATATATATATATATATATATATATATATATATATATATATGTATATATACATAGATTTGGACAGGAATGGCATGCGATCGCACACTGACTACGCTAATAATGTTTTTTCTTCACAATTTGGCCACAACTGTTTTAATGTTTTAACAATTTAAATTACAATAAAAAAATAATTACGCTAGGAACAACAATTAATCGTTAATCTTTTTAAGCATTTTTATTTTACGCAAAGACTTTAAATAAAATAAAAATTAATTATAATGATCGTTCAAAATAAATGCATTTTGTGTAAATTAAAAATGTAAATTTTTTTTAGTAGGCATGTATTTTTTATGATAAATTTAAACATTTGAAACTATTTTTTACCGAACAATTTGTCCGATAAAGACATAAGTTTGCCGGACATGACAGATAAAAAAAAAGAAGTGCAATCGAACACCATTCCAGACCACGCATAAATTATTTTGTTTTTACAACTTGACCACACAATATGTAGGATAAATGATCTAACAAAAAGAAAATCTTAAATCTAAAATCTGAATAGGAAAATTTATTTATATATTTTTTAAAAATTACTATATGTAAAATGCTTTGTAAATTATTAAATGCATAAATTATTACGTAAATATATTAGATTAACTATTAAATACATAGTTAAATATATAATAAAAATACAAAATTATTAAATAAATAAATTACTATGTAAATATATTAAATACATAAATTATTAAGTTTACTTATTAATTTATTAAATAAAGTAACTAGTTAATTATAATGTTTACAATAAACTCATTTTATTTAAATTGTCAAAGAATATTATACGTAATTACATTTATATAAAAATATATTTTTTTATAAATCTTTTCAAACATTTTCTAGGATTAATTTTATAAACACTTCTAATAGCAAAAATTTTTAGTGCGAAAACAAACGTTACATAACAACTCAAATTTAATAGT
Organism: Hydra vulgaris; assembly: GCF_038396675.1. NCBI lineage: Eukaryota > Metazoa > Cnidaria > Hydrozoa > Anthoathecata > Hydridae > Hydra > Hydra vulgaris. The sequence continues at coordinate 63,627,559 of NC_088920.1, read as the reverse complement.
GTAATAAAAAGTACTGGTTTCTATAAGTATTAAAATAACTATTGTTAAAATTTGTATTATCATATAGGGTTATCATGAGAGGTCAGTAGTGAATAATAACCTGAGAAGGTGCAAAGAAAAAGACTCAATGAGAGGGTTATCATTCATCAATATAGGAATTTCGACAGTATTACGATAGTTGCTTGCAGTAAGTAACTGAGTTTTGTTGGAGTTAACATTCACAAGCCACTAAAAACTTGTTATTTTGTTAATTTGTTACAGAAGTAATTTCAGATTCAAGATCATGTGCCTGTTATATATGATTGAAAATAGGAGAATTTTTGTCAAGACAGGAGTATAAAGGTGAGCTGTCAGCAAATAGAGATGCTAGATTATCAGGAAGATCATTAATGTAACTAAGGATACAACTTTGAGTTACTGGAAATTCTTTTTTTGTCCTAAAAGATGCTTGTGGGGACTCTTATTTTACAAAAAAAAAATGTATATTTACAGAGAAAAAACATTAACATAATGTCTCTATTAATTTTGCCTGCTTGTTAGAAAATAAATACCTGATAGTTAATTTGTGTAATAACATCATTTAAAATTTGAAGTAAATTAATTGGTTGCAGAGAGTCAAAACTAAATTAAAACAAATCAAACAAATAATAAAATCAAAAATAAAACAAACAAAAAAACAAATTTAATATCATTCCAATAGATTAATTTTTTAGTGACTACTCAAAACAAGTACTGTAATAATGCAATGTTTTATATTATATATAATAAGTACTTTAAAATATAAATACCTTATTAAGTTGAAATTTTTGTTAAATGGCGGTCCATTTAACTGATCAACAATAAACTTTATTTGCTCGCTCATTTTTTTAATATTTTGATTAAAATAGAAATGTCCTAAACTCATAAAATGTTTAACATTAAATAACAAAAATTAAATTAATTTATATAAAATTTAAAATAAACTTACTTAAAATTATTTTTTTTTTTTTAAAAAAAAAAGCTATTAAAAGATATCAATATTTAAATTAACAATACTACACAAAACATTTTTTTTAAGCATAAAAACTGCATAAAACTGTGAAGCTAATGAAAACTACAGTTAAAATTCTCCAGTGAATTAAAGTCACCCTTAATTATACATAACTTTTCTTAATCTTGTTTGATTCAGCTAAACCCAGAAGCTACACTTGATATCAATCAATAATATTTGTACCTTATACCTAATAATATTTAATGTACCTAATAATATTTGTACCTTAATTTACTAATAACTTTTTTTTGTACAGTATTACTTCTGAACAAACAAAAGGTATATTGTACTGGTATAAACAATATCTTTTAATTTTATTTTCATCAGATGGAATTTTATTGTAAAAAAAATTGATCGTTTTTTTATAGGAGATTTCCATTAACCACTTTGAATTTTAGAATTGCTGCAAAAAGATAATTTAAATATTATTGGGAAAAACAAATAACTTAAATGACACATAAAGATCAAGGTGTTGTAACAACCTTCTTTTGGATGATAAATGTAACTTTTGTTCTGTCTCAAAAATGTATCAATTATTAGTTTATATCAATTATTATTTTAAATAATAAACAAAACCAATATTGTAGCCTAAATTTATAAGAATTTGTAATTTTGTAAATTTACAACATAGAAAAAGTAAATAATTCTTTTATTTATCAATCACTATGGCTTATTTAATATAAGATACATCCCTTTATAATTTAATCCAGAAGTTTCAAGAAGAGATTTAGAAAAGTATTTTTTACCGACTTCAAGAGGTTATTTTTGTTCAGTAATTGTGATTATAAAAGTCGAAGCGAAAAAAAAATATTGATTACAACATTTAGTTTATTTTTAGTGACAAAATGTTTTTAACATATAATGACTTCAAAAATTATGCAAGCATTTAAACAAAAATAATTGTTAGAATACATATCCCTAAAAAGATTTCCATATTAAAAGCTGTTTAACATAAAAAAACTAATTCTTTTACTTTTACTGCCTTATATATATTTTCACATAAATAAAACCTATGCGTTCTAGCGGTCTGTATATACAAAGTTACTTTCAGGGGGATATATCTTTAAATATGAGTTAATGGATAAACATTGCCAAATTTTATGTTTAAAAATTTAGTAAATTTTGCTTTCCTACTAAATTAAAATATATTTTTTATAAGCAATTATTTAAAAACTAAATGTAAAGTTTAAAGTTTCGTAACAAATGTTTTTATCAAACAACGGTTTTATTTACATGTTGTTACGGTTACCAAAAAAGTTTATTTTTTTTTTAGCACTATCCGCCTTGCGACAATACTGCGATAGTTCGCAAGCGAAAGTCGTATCAACTACGATTAGTAAAAACCATTACTTCTACGGTAGCGTTGTTATCGACTTCGACTAAATCTAATAAATGTCGAAAGTCAAAATTAGTCGACTACGAAAAATTGTTTAGTTGATTTATTCGCCAATGGACTTCCTTCTAATCGACCAAAAGTCGATTTAGCCCAATAAAAATCTTTTAATCCTTATATTAATTAATTTTCGGTTATGTATTTCATTAATTACTTTTTTTGTTTTTTTTGTTTACTCGATGCTTTTGATTTTTAAAAATACTTTCAATACTTTCATACAAGGCCGTTCCAAGATGGCTCGAGTCACACGGGTCACAAGATGGCTCAGATCACTCAAAATTAGGTTGTAAAGCTCCAAAGTTTAAATACAAGAACTTTGGTTCATAGCAAGTATTTAAGGAGTTTCCTAAATCATTGAGGTGTGGGAATAAATTGTCCTGTTGTTGATGCAGCCCTTCTCTCCTATTGTTTAGCTCTATTAATATTTAAATGATATGTTGCTAAAATATAAAAAGTGGTGAAGTCGACAGTCGAATTATTTAATAGTCGTAACAACACTATTGTGCAACCAATGTCAATTTTAGATTACAACGAGAGCAATGATCGCACAATGGATAATAAACAGTTGTTAATACTTCTGCACGTTTGCTGCGCTTGTTTCCTAATTTTTCGAGTAATTTTTTTATTTTTTTATTTTAGATGTCCCAAGAAGCCCTTAAGGTCTTTTAACAGAGCACCACGGAAGAGCATTTGAAAGGAAGTTTAGGCCTTCCTTACCGATGTTACAAAATTTGCCTAGAGGTAGTGAACCAAGGATCTCTAGCTTCTGAGACAAGCGCGCTAACCACTGTGCTAGGACTGCTTTTTTTTTGTTCCCTCTTCTAATTTTTTTATTTTTGTAAATCGTTTTAAATCAAAACGTGGAAATCAAACAAGATACTTTGACCTAACGATTTAGCTAATAGTTTTATTTTTTTTCTTTAATAATTCAACAGTATATTTGCATATATTGGACTTGTTTGGATAATTAAAGTGCTCTAAGAAAACATAACACTCTTGTCACAGAGCAAATTTGGACAGATAAGACTTAAATCTAATGATTCTATGAGCGGACATAGTATGTCTGATTTGCAATGTTCAGATTTGCAATTTTTTAATATATTGTTTAACATCTTAATAATAGCTTTAGTACCACCTTAAGACGCCTAGAACACTTGTTAAAACGTATTAGTATAATTTTTAGATGTCTGAAACACGTTTGGGCACAAGATGTGTTTTAGACATCTAAAAATTATTTTCAAGTAAAATACTTTACCAAGAAAGTTATACTTCTTATTTTTAAGTGTTTTTTCTTTTTTTTTTTTTTCTTAAAAAAAAAAAAAGATGTAGGTTTTACCACTATTTTGTGCAACACATCTTAATAATATAACTATAATTATAAAATGTAAATAATAATTTTTTTACGGTAAAATTATTTTTGAAAATATGAAATTTTTAAAAATAGTAATAAAAGTGTTGCTATGTTGAATGTGTAGTCAACTATATCTAGTTTCACTTTAAATTAGTTAATTTAAGGTATAGATTTAAAAAAATGTAACATAGATTAGTTTATTTTTTAAAAAACTTTGTAGGCAATGCTTTACCAATATAATTAAACTTCATGATGGAATCAAAAAAAGAAAAATCGGCATTTTAATTATTAAACTTTTAAGTTTTGCCTTTTTTTTCTAATTTTTTTCTAGGCTAGAGTAATTTGCTTTTTGGATGCTGCACTATATATATGATAAAGAACAATGCTTATAAGTAAACGTAAATGTCGACCAATGATGACAAATCTCCTTCGAGGCAGAAGAGAACAACACTCTACTTATAACAAATAATTTCAAATGTATTAGATAACTTGCAAGCTTTTAACAATTTTTTAACATTTTCATTATGATTTTATTAAAAGTGTATATAATCTTATTGAGTTAATAATTGAATAACAATTTTTTATTTCAGATTTTTTATTAAGTATTCTTCAAATCTTTTAATTTATAACAATCTATAAAAACTTATATGGTTAATTGTTAAAGATATTAGTATTGTTTTTCTAATACCTGCGAATACTTAACTTATTATATGTCAGTTTAATTTCAACAGTTAATTGTCAATCTATTGAGTTAAACCCAAACGGTGGCTCTATGGTTAAAAAAATAAATTATACATTTTAAAAATAAATGTTTCAAAATAACTTTAAATGAAAAGAATAGTCATTTTTATCAACAAATACACTCCAAAAAATTACAAAAAACTTTTTGTTTTGCTGAGTCAGGAAAAAATAAGTAAAATATAAACACACTTTTAAAACTTTATAACTCCGAAAACATACATCCAATGAGCCTAAAAATTTCAGAATATCTTTACTATTCAATCACAAAGGAACTTTAGCAGAATTTTTTAATAAAAATTTGTACATCAAAAATGGTGGATAAAAGTAATGGAAGCAAAATAAAAATCAACTTTTTATTTAAGATAATTATTCTAAATTAATAATAATATCATTAGTTTTGTATAATTCTGCTACAGTCTCTCAAGTAGTTGTTAAGGAAATCTCTAAGGAGTACTCCCTAAAATTTCAAGTTGATTGCTTTTATACTTTTTAAAAAAATCCATTTTAAGTTTTGCGCAATATCGAAAAAAAAAATTCTGTAAAAAACGCATTTAAAAAACATATTGTAATTTATTTTAATATTTTCATGGGAAGTAAGATTTGCCACCTTCTATATTCTTTTATTTATTGATAAATCCCTTTTTGACACCGCTTATCATTTTTCTGTCTTTTTTAAGTTCTTCAGAAGATTTTTTTTTAAATAACGTTGACGGTGGCTGTCTATTTTACACGAATCATAATTATCAGGATATACAAATTTGAGATTAAATATCTCAAAAACTTTTGAAAAACCAGACATTTCATCATTGAAATGAATAACAGCTGAAGCTGCACAAATATCTAAAACTTCTTTGCAAACAAATATATCTTTAGGACATCTTTTCCAAATTATTTGATTAAATGCTTTGTTTAAATTTTGGGTAGTATCATGTAGATATCCTTACAACAGTTTTCAGGCTGCAAAAGCTATTAGGTACTGAAAATTTAATATATAGTTTAATATATGACTAAAAAGACAGAAAACCACCGTTGCTAGGGGCGTTGCTATAGAAGCTGAAAAGACTACCTTTAAAAAAATTGGATCACTTATATTATTGAGTTTGGATGTATATAAGTATATATATTTTTTGAACCTAGAATAAATTTCAAATAAAACAACATAAATTTTTTTTTTTTTGATTTTATAGTGATTTTTAACCATAGAGCCACCTTAACTGACTTCATTTTAATAGTTGATCCGACGTCAATTTTCTCGGCCCGAGGTCTGCGGTTCCACATTATTCTAAAGAGCAGAATTATTGATACTGGGCTAAAAATAATAATGGCCGCTGTAACGTTGTACTGACATTGGCGCAATGTATATATGTCATTTGAGCAGCGCTTTAAATAACTTGCCACGGCTACTCAAGGGTAAAAAAAAATGGCTTGATAAAGAAGAAGCTAAAACTTAACAAACCAGAATTATTCTACCTCAGGTGGTTAACTTGCTAGAGCAGTTGGGTTGCAGTGATAAAATCGCTGGCTTTAAAACCAAGAAATCTGAGGTTCAAAACCTGCTCTGTCCGTATGCGCAATACCATTAAAGAAGACGCCGTGAGCTATTCATTAAATGTTCTTCCGCGGTATTCTGCGACATGATCAAAATGTCATTTTAGAGCATCTTAATAATTAGAAAAAAAAATTAGATAATTAACTAGTTTTTTAAAAAACAGCTAGTTATTATGAAATGTGATGTATCTTTCATTTTATTTTAACTTGCGCACTGTTACAAGCATATATGTTAATTACATGTAAACCTGTATGACATTTATGTGTCTATTTATGTATAAAAGCATACATGTAGATAATATACGGTGAATATACAAAAAAAATTTTTAGTTTATATGTGAAGTTTATAGCAGCTAATTAAACTAACTTTATAACAGCTAAATAATTTCTGCTGTTTTAAACTTTTGTTTTTTACAATTTTTTACAACTTTTTCTGTAATATTGAGCGTTTACAAAATGTCAAATTTATTTTATTTATTGCTATTTAATATGTTGCGCAGTTTATGCTACGTGGTTGCTATTCGGTAACCAAAGACAGTCAAGGATCTTAGTTACAACAATAACACCGTGTATAATGTGGTATTCTTAATTGCTTTAAAATTCACGAACGCTAAAAAATAAAGTGTAGGTATATTAGACTTTATTTTACATCATTATTTTTTACAGACATATCTCTGCAGATTGTGTTAAAAAGGTAAACCCTTACGTTATTTTAGTACTGCTAAATAAAATCTTAATAAGCTTAATGAACTTCGCCAGAGCTTAAAGGCTTTGCTAACAGTTGACTAAAGCACTTTTTTAGAAATTGATGAACTCTCTATTGAATTGTTTTAGTAAATTGCTCTTTTTTAAAAAAACTCTTTTTGACAAAGCATAGGCAAAAACAGCGACATCTATTGGCTGCAGAACGTTTGAAAAATGAACTGGTTTGCAAAATGACAAGAAGTTGTTTTCAGTGCAATTAATAGCAGCCTCGAAGTAGTTGTTAGATTGCATCAGATTTGAAAAATCTGTAGTTCAATGCGAGCAATGGCCATATTTGCGAGATCGGTAAGGAATGAGGTGTGATTTTTCTGGTTGAATGATTATCCGCGGTGCTCTGTTACAAAACCATATGGCCCTCTTTTTAAACCAGGCACTTTTTAAACCAGATAAAAAGGATTTTTTAAAATACAATAGTTATTTAATTACGTAAAATTCATTATTTAGTTAAAAAATAGATTTACTTGACTAAATAATCAATTTTTAAAAGCTCCAAATCAGTAAGCGATCGGCGTATTTCATTCAACCGATCATAGCACATAACCTTTTACCGGAATTTTAATTTGGTAATTTAATTTTGAAAAAGACTTTTTTAACCATTGACTGGTGCAAATCTTAAATCAGTGCAATTATAACCTATCCTTATATAATTAAAAGAATACGTTTTATTTGCGCTGTAATCAAACTTTCAACTATGGGACTTGTATATCCATTTTTCAAAAAGATATAAAATAACTATAACGCGGCTGATCTTATGAAAATACTGATAAAATACTTTTAAAACTAAATAGCATACCAGTAGCAACAAAAGAAAAAGAAGATTTTAAGGCAACGAGAAACCAACATTACTTTGAAAGAAAGTACAAAGGGGTTCGCACTTACTGTTTATTTCTTTTAATAGTAGTTTAAAAAGTAAAAATGTTACTGTTATAAACTTAAAAACATTTAAAAAGTTAAGAAAATTTCTAACTCTGCTGGTTAAAGAAGTAGGGCAAGTTGTTTCAATTTTCAAAGATTCAAATAACTCGCATAGACATAACTTCCTACCTGATAGAAATGCACCCCAATGGAATGCTTTGTCTTCTGTTTTTTCCTCGCATTCTGTCAAAGAATTTTTTGGTGATTGAAATAGCAAACTTCCAGACATGGAGCAAGCTCCAAACATTTGTATGAAAATACTTATGTCAAATAATAAAGCTGTGTGAAAACTTGCGATGATTGGAGGCTGGGAACGAAAAAGCCAATTGACTTCATCCCCCAATCCCAAACGTGAGGGGCAACAAGTTGATAATTTTTTTTGTACTATTCTAAATTAGACTTATATTAATCGATAAATTTCAAGTTTCATAGTATTATCTCTCAGCGTTCAAAAATTATGACCAAAAAAATTTAAACTTTATATTGTCATAATTTTCGAACGCTGATAGTTAATACTATGAAACTTAAAATTTATTAGAGAGCAGTTTAACTATTTTTTATTCTAGTCATTAATAACTTCTTCATTCTACATATTAAAGTTTTCAATATCTGATGTGTTATTATGTTATCGTTTTCCTCATCTGATCTGTTATAGTCATTCATCACAACTTTTATTTACGTCAACTTCTTCTGGTATTAATAAATCAGTTAAGATATAAAAATATGTTTTATTTTTATATCTTTGCCTAAAGAGAAGCTATAATTGAATCGGACATTGTTCATTGGACGTACAAATACATCAAGCGCATTGTCTTCCCTAGAGGCCTCGCAAGTATAGTGTAATCTTTTAGTAATTTTGTTGCAATACTCTTGTTGCAATTTACTTGCGATACTCTTGTTTTTTTTTTACAAAAACGTCTTACGGGAACCAAAGAGTTTAAAGTAATTTTTGATTTATGCGGTATGGAGAAGAAACACTCCATGTTTTGGATTTTGCTAATTTTTAATATGCTATAGGGTTTATAAAAACTGCTTACGGTTCTTGAGATATTCATGTTTTAATTTTCTTAGTCATGCTGGCGACACTTTTTGCAACATGTTTTTTTGTCATTAAATAGAAATATTTAATAAATAAAATTAAATAGTATTGTTTAATAAACAGAATGAGTTATCGGCCTAAAATTTGATACATAGACAATTTTTCACATGGCGGATTTAAGTTTCACCTAATTTTCTAGCTAATAATTACACTAGGGAACAACGTTTTTGCTACCTGAGATTTATTAAGTGTACTAGGACTATTTTGACCTGCTGATTCCAAATATATTATTTAAAACTGTGTATCACGTCAGGTTTTAAAGTTATACTGACATCTTGATTTACTATTTTAACGCTTTATGGTCATTAGAAATTTAAAGCCAATGCTTCTAAATTTCAATACAATAACTAAAATTTTTATGTAAATAAAAGAGCAAAAGCAACTATACATTATTATATGCATAAATAACTTCAGGCTATCGTAATACAGTGCATTTTGAAATCAAAAATAGTGTCACACTTTTGCTGTAAAAACCAACAAAAATCGCCCATCATGTTGATGTCATACCTCCCTTGATACTTGTTTTCCATCGTTGCTATTTCTTGGTGAAAACGTTCATCCTTTTTGTTGCTGACTGCACCTAGATTGGGTGGGAAGAAACTGTGATGGGAGTGCAAAAAGTGAATTTTTAAGGACATTCTGACGAATTTGTCCGGTGAACATACCCGCACTTATTTTCGCTGGTGTAAGAGTGGTCTTGAACTTCTCTTGAAGATAAACAAAGCCACCCGAATCTTTACCCAGAGCCTTCACAAAATTTTTGAACAGTCCAAGCTTTATGTGAAGAGGGGGAAGTAGTATTTTGGTAGGATTAGTAAGAGACTCATGTCGTACATTGTATCTGCCAGGTACATGATTAGCTCTTGCTGTCCAGTCTTAAATTGTATAATGATTTTCGTCGTCACGGCTACTCCATAGACTTAGAAAGCACATGTACTTTGTGTATCCAAGCTGCAATCTAAGAAGAAGGGACACTAATTTTAGATCCTCACAGAGGCACTAGTTATGATCTCTATACTTGATAAAGTTGAGAAGCAACTTCATTGAATCATTTGTATCATGCAACCCAACTGCGTGTGCTAATGGAATAGATGGCATCACATTCCCATTGTGTAGGAGAACTGCTTTAAGACTAACTTTACTTGAGTCTATAAACAGACGCCAGTCTCCTGGAGTATACTCATAGTCCAGTTCTTTTATTAAACCGTTAATGTCAG
>NC_088920.1:63607500-63612500 GCF_038396675.1 Hydra vulgaris | reverse complement strand
TATAATTTTCATAAAAAAAGTTTTGTATTATAAAAGTATAGGTTGATAGTTAGGTTTGACACATTGTTTTGTTATGATCAAGTTCTGCATGGCAAATTAATACATTGGGTTTTTTTCTTTTTTATTAGGTGCGAGGTTTTCTATCCAATTATCATAAATAACTCTGTTTTTGTCATTAATTTATTTTCTCTATATTTTTTAAAGTGACTTATTTTTATCTGCTTTTTTGGAACATTTTTTGAGCGGACGTGTGTTTCAGGCAACCCGCTTGAAGTCAGTATAAAAAAATGCATTTGGTTAGGAAAAAGAATTATTTTTGAATTAAAGTGTTTCAATTGTAGTTTCACTTTTTTTACTATTCAGAGATATAGAAGTTTGACAGAATCCCATGCAGCTTGTAAGTCGCTATTTAGTCATTACTACATATTTGCAACATACCGATATTAAATCAACAACTTATAGCTTATAAGTTATAAAAACACTCCTTTTTTTTCTTTTCTTTCTTCATATATTTTATAATAATCTATATACAAATAAACAAAAAAAAATTACTTAGGAAGATATTGTTATAAATAAATAATAGCTAAATAATTAATAAAGAAATAGCAAACTCTCAAGTACATCAAATACATAAATAAAAAAAAAAAATTTGACATCTTTTGTCTTTTATGTCAATTTTACCATTTAATAAACTTGTTTCATAAAAAGTATAAAAGAACTTTTTTTTAAATTTAATTTGTTTTTATATTAAAGAAAAAATAGATTATTATACTGTTTTACTCCATTTTCAAAAAATGTTTTGCGTTTGATATAATTAGCTTCTGTACCATCCGGGGTATGGAAAGCATGTCGAATCGTGTATACAACAGCTAAAAATAAAAAATTTTTATTCCAAAGCCGCTTAAAGAAACTTAAAAATAATTATAAATTTAACAATTAAAAATTTTTTTTTAATAAATATTTAAAAACTTTTTTATATAATTATTTACTTGTTGTTTTTATTGCAAAAACGTGTAGGTTCTTTACAACATCCATCTTTGCTGCACAATGAAGGGACACCTAAATAATGGTCTCAAAACATTTAATTGGAATCTAGTTATAACTAAGAACTTGTTATCATTATTGTTGTTAATGCTCATTTGTGCATTTTTTAACACGAAGAATTTGAATCGCTGGTAACAAAAGACGCAAATTTTATTTTTTATTAGGTTGGAGTTTTTTTCTAAATTTTTCGGATGTTAGTTGATAAAGTTATATTATAATTTGTATTTTATTTTTTTTATATTAAATTGATCTTTAAAATTTCTAAAGATTGTATTAAACTTTGAGGTTAAAAAATTTGTATTACCAGAGATTAAGAAGTTTGTATTACCTTTCATTCTATTTTTAACCACTACCATATCTGCAGTAGTACTGTTACTACAACTTATACACATGTTTATTTAAGTACTTGGGAGTTTCATATTTTATTTATTATAGTCGAGTTTAACTGCATATAAAGTGTTTATTGTGTCGAGTTTAACTACATATAAAGATTATACTCAGTCATTAGAGATATATTTATAGACGTCTTCACAGTTCCTATAGTTTCATGCGCACGCATTCTTAATATTACATCATCGTTCCTTATGCATCAAAAAGTAAATATACAGATACAATAAAAAAGCATTTTTGAAAGAAACAGTAGATTACATAAGATTTTTTTCTTTTTTCATAATAAAGACATTGGTTATGCTTTATATAAGTTTATTATAACCATTTAAGTCTAAACTTTATACTGTTTATATGTTTATGTTATAGAATATAATGTATTCTATATCAGCAGAATAGCATGAAAAAAAAAAAAAAGTACACATAAATTAAGATAGCAACCTTGAAAGAAAAAATTACCATTGTGCATTTTTTTACACTTTATACTCTTTAAAAGGTTTTAGACTCCACATACGAATTCATTTTTAATAATAAATAAATTTAAAAATTTATTTAATTCACATATTATGTGAATATGAATTAAATTAAAAAGTAAACAACTGTTTCTTTCAAGATTGCTATCTTAATTTATGTGTACCTTTTTTTTTTTTTTTCATGCGATTTTACGCATTAGGAACTATGACACAAATATGCGCGCACGAAATAATCGGAACTACGAGGAGGTCTATTATAGTCAGTCATTAACGTTATGAGTGAGTATAACAAAAAATCAAAATAAACAGTAACAAAAATATTACTTAGTAAAAACTGTAATAAAGTGCGTGTAGTTCTACAAAGTATTCAAAAAAAAACTTTAACTCAGGATAAAAAAGTATTTAAGGAACTTCCAACAAGTGGTTACATAAATATCTGATACGACAAAGAACAATTTTTAAACATAGATAAAAAATAGATTTTCTAATTAAACGTTAAAGTATAAAGCACTCATCACGCACACATGTTATTAATTGTACATCAAATTATAAAGGTGAGCTTCCACTCATCCATCTTTTCACGGGTACGGGAAAGGGAAGGGAAAAATTATCACATGGGCATGCGTATTATTAGTTTTAATTTGTCCGAAGTAAAACTACGCATGCTCTCGTGATTATAAGAAAAACGGATGAATGGAAACTCACCTTAATACACTTATCACGTACACATGTTTGTAAACTAGTGTACTAGATATTTAAACAAATTTAAAAAAGAAATTTTAAAATCTGCTTACTTCGACAAGAACATGTTTTACAGCCATATTCATCGAGTACTTGTCCATAAGCACATTTGATCAATGGGCATGCGATTTTTGGACACATCGGCCTAATAACTGTTTCTTCAATTGAATATGGTTTTGAAACGCATTTTGGTATTTCTATATAAAAATTTTTGTCTAAATATATCTATATAAATATAAAATTTTTCACAAGCTAAAACTTTTATTTTATTTTATTAATTGAAATAATAAATTTTTTTTACGGTTGCATCTACAGGTCGGACATCCTCTTCCATCAAGAACGTTTCCGTTTTCACAGTAAATCAAACATACTGGCCCACACTTTGGTTGACCTTAAGGAAAAAAATATTTTTCCAAATTTTTTTTTATTTTTTTAAATTAAATGCATAAAAATTTTTTCTTACTGTTACAGCGACAAGTTGGACATCTATTTTTGTCAAGTACATATCCATATGGGCAAAATATTTTGCACACAGGCCCGCATCTTGGTCGACCTTTAAAAAAATTTATTTTTTACCCTGGTAAAATATTTTACGGAAAAGTTTATGAAAATAAAAAAATAAATAGTTCATACATATTCCCATCAAGTCTGTACTATTCTTTTTGACACATTCAAGTTCGTTACCACATTTTTTAGTAAGTAACAATACTCCTCCGCATTCTTCACCAGAAGCTTGAGCACAAATATCACAACAGCCACAAAAGTCTTTGATTGTTCCGGCTATTTAAAAAACAACTTATATTTTTTAAAGTCGAACGTTCCACCCTCTACTTTAAGGGTATAAGTAAGTTATTTAATTACTTTGGGGTTAGCTCAATAGCATATACTATTATTTATTTTTATATAAAAAATAAGCAGACCGAACCTGTAGGCCATAACTACAAATACAAACTTTTTTTAACATAGTTTGCAAATCTTGTAAAAAACGTGTACATTAGGCTGGAACGATTTTCAAAGCAAAAAAAAAAGTTTAAAAATAAACATTTCTGTTTATTTTAAAACTTTTTGAGACGCGAAGAATGTTCTATTAGTTATAACAGGAAAGTAAAAAAATATTTTTGGATTTAGAAGAGTTCTTTAGGTTCCTCTCGGGCACCTTGAGTACCAAGTTGACATAGTTCGGAAAAAAAAGATTTTTTCTTAATTTACGATTTCTCAAAAATTTTGATTCCTAGAGAAAAATTAAGAACTCTTTTTTTTTTAGAAAACAGTTAGGTTATTTTTTACAAAAAAAACAACAAATATTTGAAAGTTAGGCAAATCAAGAGCGTAAAACATGATATTTTTATTTTACGTCCTTAGGCTAACTTAATTTCAAAAATTTTTCAAATCGCTCTACCCTAATGTACAAACTTTTATTTGTAGTGTGCCGTTGTTTTACAAATTGGAAAATTTAATATGGTGTTTTCTGTAAACTTATATAAAATACCAGATAATAACAACAAAAATAACTGAACAATAATGATTACTAATGATAGTAATATCTACCTTTGCATCCTTCGGGAGATTTGCATCTTACCAAGGCACAGTTAATGCATTTTAGAGCGGTTGTTGTGTAGCAAATAGAGAAAAATAAAAACAAAGTCAAAGTAAAGTGTTTCATTTTCTTTTTTATATTCTTCTAAATAAAAGTATTTAACCAAAATATTATTATAACTAGTGCAATAAATAAATTAAAAAATCGCTTTAATTTAAATTATGACACAATACACATAATCCGCATAGTTACATAATAATTTTGTATTTTATATTCGAATTTGAAATCAAAAAAAATATATAAATAATTCCAAACAACAGGTCATGGTCAAGTTTTTCTTTATTAAATTCATCTTTTATTTAGATACGCCTTTAAAGTAATATATTTGAAATACATCATTTATATCTGGAACATAAATAATATATCTGTTACACATAACCATAGAAATAGCAACACATCTCTAGCTAACTTTTTTTTTTTTGAGTTTTAAATGTCTCATAAAGATTTATTTATATGAAATAAAAAACAATAAGTATTGTCTAATTAATTGCGTCAAATAAAATCATCAATTGCGTTAACGGTTTTCATTAATCGTCACACCATCTTAAGATGATTATTATGCTGTCAAAGAATGTCAATAAGATCTTATTGATAATCTTTAACAACGTAGTTTTGTTGAAAATAAATAACTAATATTGGATATATTTGATTATAAAACCAAAAAATATCTTCTTTTTATTTTTAAATAAACCTTTTGACAGTTGCAAGTTTGTAATTATGCAGGTTACCAAGAAACGGTTCAACTTAGGTTATTTATG
>NC_088920.1:63552500-63602500 GCF_038396675.1 Hydra vulgaris | reverse complement strand
TGTGAGCCAGAAATTTAAAAAGTTTTTTTCATATCATTGTAAGTGTCATAATATTATAAATAGTTCATACTATTTCTAAGATAATGAGATTCAGCAACTTGGTAAAAATTTAACTTTTTTGATTTTATTCTTGCAGTATGCTCTGTGCATCAGTAACTACTTATTTCTATAATTAGATATTATTCAGTATTATTTTGTCATCATGTATTGTATAGTGGTAAATCTTGTCAATTTTTAGATTTAGCAATTAAACAACTTATTGAATTTTGTAGATTCACATGACCAGATGCTTCTATAACACCAAAAATGCATCTACTTGAAAATTATGTATATCAGTTTAGTGAATGATGGAGATTAGGTACAGATGTTTATAGTGAAAAATGGAGATTACGAATAGATGTTTATGTTGAAAGTTTACACACTGAGTTCACCAATTTTAATAGATTATTCTGGCATATGGGTTGTGGCCAGCTTGAAAACATTATTAAAAAACATTTTATAAAAAATCACCATAAAGCAAAAGATATAAAGCTTAATGTAAAAAAAAAAAGTAAATAATCAATTTATAGAAATTTTTTACAAAGTATGTTTTGTAAAAGATTTTTGAAATTAGATTTATTATAAATTTTTAAAAATATAAATGATAAACAAAAGCAATGTAAATTGAAAAGTTAATATGAGGCGATTTTTTAATATTGAATTTAAATGTCTTTATAACTTAAAAGCTAAATATATATTTTTATAACTTATTAGAAGTACGGCATTCCAATTCAAAATCAAATTTTAATTTTTATATCATTGCTAGAATTTAGATTGCAATTTTTTTGTTTGATATTTTAAATTTTAAACTGTTACTAAGCTTAAAATGTTGCTAAATGTTGAAAAAATAATAATTGAGTTTTATTATAAAATACCTCCACTCTCTGCTCTAACCTATATAACTTATAAAATTGGTAACTACTACTATATTCAAATTTAAACAAAAAATATTATGAATCACATTAATAACACAAAAAATATTCTGAAACTATTTCTCAACATTTTTGATGAGCTGACTTATTTATTAGCAATATGCCAATATAGAGCAAACTTTAAAATGCCATGTTTATCAACAGCTTTTCTAGTTCTATGTTCTTTTTTACTCACAGCTAAAACTGCATTTCATCCCATTTTGGATGATTGATCTTTCTTATATAATTTCTTACCATCTTTGTTTACATTAAACACTATTATTAATCAGGTTAAGTTATAAAAATAAGAATTTCTTTGGATTTATTACTAATGCTTTTCTAAATTTTTTTATTTTCTAAGGAAAATAATACTTTAGATTAATAATAAAATCATCAAACTGTAAACAGCATCACGAAATGGCAGTAATATAGTCAATTATATAAATAACTTGTTGTCCCGATATGCACCACCAAAGTCATTTTACTGAAATTAATACTATTCAAAAAGTTTAATTCCGGATATTTTTTACCAGATTTAAAAAGAGGATAAAAAATACTGTCTGAATAATAAAAACTCTTTTTAAATAAAGCAAATTAGGAATAGTTCAAGATAAATCTTTTGTCGTTGCATCGCTTAAGAAAATACGCACATTTTATTTTTCGCTAACTTATATATGCGTTTTAGTACTTCTAATGTATTTTGGTATTTCTAAAATTAATTTTTTTTTTACAATAATAAAGCACATTATTTTAAATTATTTTATCGAAAAAATTTTTTGAAAAAAATTTTTTTTAGCTGAGATACAAGACTTCAGACATAATTGTCCGCAAATACCCCACTGTTCCGATATGCCCTGCTCTACCCTATCTCGTTTTAAAAAAATGACAGGTAAAAATGAATAACTTATCATTTTTCTTTACAATATTTAGAGTTAGAATATATTTTGCTTTTTATCCAAAAATATTTTATTCGCAAAATATTCTTTTAATAATTGAGGTGATGCTGTACTTTATTTTACCTAAAAACCTAATTATTTCAAACAAAAAGTTTTCTTTCTTGACGATTTAATTTTTTTTTTTTTTAATTTAATGAAGAGCTTATCAATTATATAATTCAAAAACTTTTTTTCTTTTTTTGATCGCGAAGACTAATTACATATTTAAAAAGGAAACCAATCACTAAAGTTTTTAGTTTTTACGGAAAACTTCTTCGCCTTTTTTTAAAAAGCTAATTTAATGCGCATGCTCACAATAAAATCCTTCAGACGAGTTGCTTTGTTTACATTCTAAAGCGCGTGCGCAAAAAACAACAGGCAAAACATAGGAGCTAAAGCAAAGTAAGCAAAAGTTATGGTGTGAAGTTTGTACAAGTAAACTATGTGAATAGAAAAAGTCTCACACTATAGTGGAACCAGCGCGTTAAAATGTGTCAAATTTTGTTAACCAGTATCAAAAAATACTTTGCCAATTTTTAAAAGTAAAATAAATTTAAAATTAACAAGATATACTTCTAATAATCTATACTTCTATCAACCCAGGCTTGGTCCCAGCTAAGTTATAGAAAAAACTGAGAATTTGTATCAAAGTTTACATAAATTAGCATCAAAAGCTGTTGTTTTTAAAATTATTAGTTGGTAAATTTATGAAACAGAGACTGTAATGAAACAGACACCGCATATGAAAATGAGCTTTACTTTGCTCCTAAAGTTCAGGCTAAACCAATTACTGCTCATTATGAGCCATTGCTTATTAACGAAAGCCAAGATAAAGTTACAGAAAAATCAAAAGTTTTTTCTCGAATTGTTTATGAAATCTCATCAAAATCAACTTAATACTAATTTTTTTCTAAAACTTAAAGGAAAAAGACTTCTTGAAAAATCCACAGGGGTGGACTGCATCTGTTTATAAAATACTGAAACTGTTCATAAAATGGGGTACAATGTAAATATTGATAAACCCTCACAAGTCTTTATAAATCAAATAATGTAATATTCTGAAATTGTTTGCTATATTCCAACAGATTATAATCTTAAAATGGAAAGTAATTGCAAAATATAAATTTTTGAATGCAATGTCTCTACAACAAATAAATCTTTCCATTTCTGTATCAGGTTTGTACATTGATGTTGATTATCCTAAGTGCAAGTCCAGATGGAAGTAAAAAATGAAATTGTCACGGAATTGGTATTTTTTAAATGAAATTCTCTATAAATATAGAAACAGCTTAGAGTTGTAGAAAGATGAAAAATTATCCACCTAATAAAGATGGTCTAATTAAAACTAATCACCAGTATTACTATCAAATACAACAACAAGCGATGGTAACCAAAACAAAATATTGTCTGTTGGAGTAATGGAAACATGACAAATGATAAACTCTGTATCTGAGAAATTCTGTTATATGTTTAAATATGAACTTAAAATAGTTTTTGAAAAAGTTACATTGACAAAAATTGTAACAAGAAAATTGAATTCAAATCAACTACAGCTATTCAGCATGTGTAAATGTTCAAAATTTCTTCCTTTGACAGAGTGTATTAATTTTCATTGTCCAGTCAAATGGTATCAATACAAACGTGCTAATATTACAATACCTCAGTAAATGTGCTAATATTACAATACCTCAGTCTTCGAATAAAAAATGTTTTTGCTCTACATGGATTTTGCAACTTAAAGACAATATAAAAAGCTTTTGTGTAACATTACTAAATAAAATTTAACTACTTTTTAAATTGGAAAAAATATTTTATGATTCATTGACAAAATTTATTTCATAAAACATTTTATAAACCTTATAAATATTCACATTTTTTAAAATATTGTAGATTATTTTTTCTGATCCATTAATATATATATATATATATTATATACTACTACATATTTATATATATTATATACTACTGTATATTTATATACACATATAGATAATATTTATATGCGTATATAAATATACAGTAGTATATAATATATATGTATATATATATATATATATATATATATATATATATATATATATATATATATATATATATATATATATATATATATATATATATATATATATATATATAATATATATATATATATATATATATATATATATATATATATATATATATATATTTATATATATGTATAAATTTATGTAAAACTTATTATCAGGCATGATTTGAAAAAGGGAATTTAAATTTAGAGAAAGTAACTGCACTGTTTTGTAAATACGCAGGATTTTAAATTAGATTTGAACAAGTTTTGTCTGTCGTTTTTTGCGCGTGCGCTTAAAAATGTAAACAAAGCAACCCGTCTCATAGACGAATCACTTGAATCACCGTGACAAACGTATAAGAAAATTTTTAATTTATCATCTTGCAATAGCAAGAATTAGGGTTGAATATTTGCGGAAATTTTCCGGGAAATTTTGCTCAAAATTTCCAAAAATTTTAAAGTTTTATTGCAATAAACTTTATTTTAACAATAAATTTAAAAAAATTCATAGTTTTAATAAAATTCATTTCTTTGTTTTAAAAATAGGCGTTTTATCATCGTAGTATTTGGGTATTTTTCAACAAAAATATAAAATAATAAAGACCCACAAGCGAAAAATGCACTATTTTTTGTCAAAAATTATAATCAATTTAAGAATTGCGCATTTTTTTTAAAGAAGCAATAAAACGCTCAAGTTTATATATGTTATATGTTACTATTACTGACATTAATTTTGTGAAACAACAAAAGTAGATGTTTTCCGAGTTAGCTTTTCTTTTCAGCTTGTGTATAGCATATTTCTAGCTTTTACTTCTTTTAACTAAGATGCAAAAGATTCACAAAGAATAAAGTCTTTTTTAGATTAACAAATTTTAATGTGTATTATTTTTGTATTTTAATGTGTATTATTTTTGTTTTTTATTATGTTTGTATTTTTTAAATTTTAATGCGTATTATTTTTGTATTTTAATGTGTATAATTTTTGTAGAGTGTTTTAAAGAAACAAAGATTTTTTATGAGTAAAATTTGCATACAAAGACGATTTTAGGGGGAGGGTGTGTGGGGGAAGAGGGTGTTCTACCCCCATAAAGAAGATAAATTCAAGCTATAATCGGTTTTTTGACAAATTTAGTAGGCTAGTCGGGTATTAGACACAATTCAGTCAGGGGATTTTAGTTTTTAAGGATTCTTTTTTTCATTATTAAGAAATTAGTTGGTTCTTTTTACAGATTCAACTCCCCTTCCTTCATTTTATAATTTATTTATTTATAAAGTTTAAAGTGCCCTGTTGAGGTCGTGGCGAGTGCACGGCGATTCAATACTTATGAAAGTTTGTGATTTTATTATGCGCATGCGTCTGATACAAATAGTAAAATATATAAATATTTATTTACCGTGTTAAAACTTACATATACAGCTTGAAGCATTGTCTCACATTTTTAAAGAAAATTTGTATGTGTTTATTATAATTTAAACAAATAAAATGGTAGTTTACATATTTAGCTGCTATATGCACAAAATCCAAGTAAAATTTATGTTTTAACTTGTACTATACTAAATGGAACAATAAAGTGTAATATGGTTTAAAATAACACATTATATACATTTCAATTATGGTCGAAGCAAAATTTTCATGACATTTGGGTTAGCTTTGTATATAAATATTATTCATTTTCTTTCCAAAATTATCAATTTCTATAACCTGTCATTTTTTTATGAAATGTAATTTCAATATTTCGTTAAGAGCTTTTCAAGAACATCATTTAAAAGTTGGTTGAAAAGCACCAACAAAAATTATTAGGAGTTTGCAGAATTTGTGGAAATTTGACAGGAAAAGACGCTTTAACAACTGCCGGTAAGACTGAAAGAATATTTAATATTTTTAAAATAAAAAAAGATAAAGACTGTTTAGAGGTTCACCCACAGCAAATATGCCTTAAATGTTATTCAACTATGAGAAATATTGAAAAACGAGGAAATAAAAAACTCAATGTTATACCAAAAAGTTGGTTAAAATGTCCAACAAAAGAGTGTAAATGTATTTTTGGTAAGGTTGGTCGAAAACCAAGTTCCAATCTTGGAAGGTTTGGAATTTTTAAAAGATGGACACAATTAAATATAAACTTGTTTCTTGAGTCGTTGCCTTTATCTTTAAACAAAGAACTAATTTCTGAATTAAATCTGCAGCTAAATCCACATATAACATTATGTATTTGTAAGATTTGTGGGAGAATAATGAGTCAACCAGTCATGATCAAAGACTGTCAACATTTGTTTTGCAGTCTATGTATTACATCAAGTATTAAAGGTAAACTTGAAAGTGAAGCATAATGTCCTATATGTTCAACCTACATCATGATTAGTAGCCTTTGCAGTTCTTTTCATATATTAGAGATAATGAAACATTTATATATCGCATGCAAGATATGTGGAATAAGTTATTTAAAAGATAAATTTATAAACCATGAGTGCAAGAAAGATCATTTAAGAAATAACTGCATGACAATGGTTGATGATTTATATAAAGTTAATAAATCAAGTCATATTCCACGTGATATTGAAGATGTAGTGTTGCATGTCATTAAACAAAAACTCGATAATTCGAAAACAAATACAATAGAATTTCTATCTGGTGGGCCAAGAGTAAGAATAATAAAATTTGTAAAGTACTTAAATCTGAAATAAATAAAAATAATTAAAAAAAGACTTGATTAATTTTGGATAAACATAATGAAGATTTATGTTATTTAAATATTTATAGGTTTATTTATTATTATTTTTGGTTTATAGCCCATTTGTTTAACTGTTACACCTAAAGCTTACAAGGAAAGTGCATCTTGCAGCAGCAGTACACTGAGAAAAAGACACAGATTCTTGATGGAGCAATCTAATCATCAAGTTGGAAATTCAAATGATTCTCAAATAATACAAACAGCAGTTATGCTAAAATCATTTGATGACAATCAAAAAAGTAAATTGTTAGAAAGTGCTAAGATTGGAATAATTGAATATACTGCAGAGGAATTGGTTGCTTTTAAGGTTGACATAGGAATACTGTGAAATAAACTAAAAACTTTGACTAGGTAAAAAAATATTAAAAGAATGTTAATTGTTTAAAGAATAATAAATAGAGAGTTATAAATGTTGTATATTCAAATGAATCGATTAAATGTGGTAAAAAGGTCTAAATGATAATTACTTAATATTGTAGGTGGTTAAATTCAAAAAATATTAACACTGCTTCAAACATTAAACAAAGAGTAGTTGCAAATGACTTGGCAGGGAGTGATCTTGTTGTGTTAGATGCAGATTTTACTTTTCAAAATAAAAATAATAAGTTAGTTTTTGAAATCAAACTTACTCCCTGGGCATATATAGACAATCTGCCTAAAAATATTGAAATTATGCTAAAAATTCTTGAAAGGTATGGAAATTTTTAACTGAAAGTATAAATATAAAGAAGAGTAAATGTTAAAAATGTTTTTCTTATATCTTATGTATTTATTTGATTTAAGCATTCTTGTTATAACTTAATAAAACACGATGGAATAAAAAATGATGAAATACACATTAAAATTGGAGGAGATCATGGAGGTGGTTCATTTAAAATAAGTTACCAAATTGTAAACCAAGACCAACCAAACTCGAAATCTAATAGTATTGTGTTCAGCACATTTGAGCAAAAGATTATCGAACTAATCTCATGGTAGGGCTATCTCGATATACACTACAAGTTGTATATGGAATCACAGGAGCTATCGGTAGATTTTCTGAATTTTAAGAGATTTTATGTAATAAAGGTTACCATTTTCTTTTATTTTTTTTAGTTTACTTAACACCATACAATAATGATAGTTTAACTGTTTTTATAGGTCGACATTGCTATCTTTTTTGTGATATAACCAAAAAAAATATCCAACTGGCTCCAATTAATAGAAAGGACAGTGTTTCACAAAGATCTCTAAAGTCATTAAACATTGATTTTCATCGTTTTCGAAGTAATGGTGGAAATTTAAAAAAGGCGAAGTTTTTTAACAATGTCATTAATGAAACATTTAATATTCGTCTAGATCAGGTTATTTATTTTCAGCACTATTTTTTGGATTTTTAATGCTGGTAGTGGTTTCAGTGGTAGTGTTGGACCAGTTGATGTTAAATCTAAAAGTAATTATAATTTTGTTTTTAGGTCGCTGTACCCGCTTTACCTATATCTTTAGGTACCTATTTGAAGTTTTTTAACATGTTTGAGGATGAATGTCACTTAATAGATATAAAACTTGCTGGAGAACTTATATTACAAAATAATACAATTGGAAGAGATGATTTTGACAAATATGTTAACATGCAAATGTTATAAAAAGTATTATTGATGACTGTGATAATATATAAACACTTTTACAAGAAACAATTTCAGTGAAAGTTTTATGTGAACCAGACAAAACTGAAGAAATTAAGAAAGTATATGTACCAACAATACTCCACTATGATTTAAAAAGAAGTGACAAAGTATTCATTGTTACATAATTATGTTTGTATAAAAAATATGAATTTTGTTTAATTTAGAACAAGACCTTTGAAAGCTACAAAAAATATATCACTTTCAATTCAATTTCCAACAATTTTTGTAGCATATGTTTTAAAATATTTTTTTAGATAAAAGAACTAAATTCATTGAATGAAGCAAACATTCTTGATAAAATTTCAGGTCCCTGCATTCAGCAACTTGATGAAGTTTTAAAGGCTAATCATGTACAAAGACAGGCTTATCATGGGAAATGTTTTGTTGGAAACCATGTTCACACAATGCTTAAGGTTTTTTTAATATATTATATTTCAAAATCTTTATTAATAAAAATATTTTAAAAATTATTGAATTTAACATATTTAATTTAGTCTCAACCTTTGCTTGATTTGTGCAATTCTATCCCAAAACTAATTTCTAATCTTGGTTTTATTGACACTGATGTTTATTTACTATCAAATAATGTGAGTCAGAAATTTAAACAGTTGTTTCAATATTATTCAAAATGTCATAACTTCATGAACAGCTCGCAATCTTTTCAACAGAATGATATTCAGGAGCTAGGAAGGAGTTAGAAAATTGATTAATTTATTTACAAAATACCTATTAAATTTTTTTCATATTCGATATTTATTTAATTTTAGAATCAGCAATACGCAATCTTATGGAATTTTATCGCCTGACTTGGCCAAATGAATCTATAATTCCGAAGATGCACTTGCTCGAATCCCATATTCTTCAATTTATTCAAAAATAGGGATTGGGCATTGGAGTTTATGGGGAACAAGGTGGCGAAAGTTTTCATGCCGAATTAAACAATCTTAATCGTTTATTTTGGCACATGAAAGGTTGCAGTCGCTTGAAAAGCACTTTGAAGGAACATTACATACGAAACCATCCAAAAACCAAAGCAATGAAGCCGGAAATTAAAAAAAGAAAAACATTTCGAGCGTAAATTAAATTGAGTCCAAATATGTGTATATATGTCAGATCAGGTTATCCTGCTACTGGTAACATGTAACCCAGTACAATCTGCTTCATGTCCTGCTGCCTTGTAGGATACGCCTTCTTAGGCAAAGGCTAGGAGATGCCAACTCCGATTTAAAACACCCCCTGCCTTGGGGCTCTTGGTTGAGTAAAGGCTAGAGATGGTGTCTCGATAAAAATACTCATCTTGGGCAGATGTTAAATGCACCCAGCTACTGTCTTGTAAAAGGCCTCCTAGGCAAAGACTTAAGGGGTAAACAGATTCTACCTGATGACCAGCCTCGCACCCCGTCTTCATCTATTGGGCTGGCGCAGATGTATTTTTAATACATTGTTTCCAGTTTAGGATGTTGAATGCTGGATCTTCTTGACTCAATGCATGGGTTTGCTTGTGTCACTGTTTTTATGACTAGGCAACTCATTCTATTATCTCCTTATGAGGGTACAGCTCTAAAACTCAGTTTTATGGTTCTGAGGCCGGCTGGTAGTCAGGTTTCCCGAACTCTGTGGTAGCTCTCAGAGAGGCTGATTCCATCAACAGCTGAAAAATATCAAAGTATTAACAGTGCCATGTTGCGCATGGATGGTGTCCCTGTTTGTACTTTTGGTGTGCATTGCGGAGGCCACATTTGGAGCCCTTTGTTACGGCTTAGGGTTTATTAGTAGTAATGAGGCAATTGCTTGGGCTATTAAACGGTGTTCTGAGTACTATCTATGCTTTGAGTCAAGTTCTTCAATCTAATTTAATAATGAATAAAGTACCAAAAACTATAAAACACAAAAAACCATCATCATCACCAAGTTCTCTAAACCTATCATTCACTAATATTCGTGGTCTTCGAAGTAACTTTTCTTCTGTTGAGTCTTATCTCTTGCAAAGTTCACCAGACCTACTTGCTCTTTGTGAGACTAATTTGAGTTCGGCTGTCTCATCTTGTGATCTTAGTGTTGATGGTTATCTTCCTCTGATTCGTAAAGACTCCAATAGTCACATGCTTAGCCTGGGCATTTACATTCGTAAGAATTCACCTGTTTGTCGTGAAACTAGGTTTGAATCCGCAGACTATTCTTTTATGTGCTTTCGTTTAGCACCACTTCACTCTATTGCCTTTCTCTTTGTTCTATATCGCTCTCCTTCATCTCAAGACTGCACTCTTTTTGATGTTATTTCTGATCATATTGACCAAGCCCTCTCTCTTTATCCATCAGCTAATATAGTTGTTGTCGGTGACTTTAATGCTCACCACCCTGAATGGCTTGGTTCTAGTGTCAGTGACTCTGCAGGCATTAAAGCCCACAACTTTTGCCTTTCTCAATCCCTAACTCAAATAGTCAACTTTCCAACTCGCTTTCCTGACAACCCTAATCATTTACCTTCTCTACTCGACTTATGTCTTGTTTCTGATCCTAGTCAGTGCTCAGTTTCTCCATATTCACCCTTAGGTGCTTCTGATTACAGTTTGCTCTCTTTAAAACTAATATCTCATTCTTCTCCATCACCTGAATACCCCTATTATCGAACCTCTTACAACTACAGTAAAGCTGACTGGGATTCTTTCCGTGATTTTCTTCGTGATGGCCCTTGGGTAGAAATCTTTCAACTTCCTGTCGACAAATGTGCTTCTTACATAACTTCGTGGATTCAGGGTGGCATGGAATCTTTTATTCCCTCTCGACGATTCCAGGTCAAGCCTCACTCTCCTCCATGGTTTTCCTCACACTGTGCTGCTGCGATTGCCAATCGAAACCATTACTTCCATATTTATCAGCAAAACAATTCTCCAGAAAACAGACGTCTGTTTATTACTGCTAGAAACAACTGTAAAAAGGTTTTGTCTAACGCCAAAACCCGCTATTCTCAGGTCATGAAATCTCGTATCTCATCTCAAAAATTAGGCTCTCGTGACTTCTGGAGAATCTTTAATAATATCAATAATAAGGGCAAATCTATAATTCCACCTCTCTTGTATGGTTCAGACTTTGTCACCTCACCTAAAGACAAAGCCGAACTGTTTGCTAAAAACTTTTCATCAATATCATCTCTTGATTCCACTAATTGCGTTCTACCTGATATTGCCAACCAACAGGTTGATCCATTGCTTGACATTCATATCACTCCAGCATCTGTATCTAAAGTGATTTCCTGCCTAGACTCTTCTACAGCTTGTGGCCCAGACAACATACCTGTTATTGTCTTGCAGAAGTGTTCTCCGGAGCTGTCGTCTATACTCTCAAAACTATTCAACAAGTGCTTATCAGAGTCTTGTTTTCCAGCCTGCTGGAAAGCCGCATCTGTTATCCCTATCTTCAAAAATTCTGGGGAGCGTTCTGATTTGCCTAACTACCGTCCCATAAGTCTTCTTCCTATCATAAGCAAGGTTTTTGAATCTTTAATTAACAAACACTTAATTTCTCATCTTGAATCTAATAACTTACTTTCTGACCATCAATATGGATTTCGATCTTCTCGTTCTACAGCTGATTTGCTAACAGTAATAACTGACAGGTTTTATCGTGCATTAGATGAAGGTGGAGAGGTTAAGGCCATCGCTCTTGACATTTCAAAAGCGTTTGATAAAGTTTGGCATGCTGGTCTTCTCCATAAGCTTTCTTCTTATGGTGTATCCGGCAACATCTTTAAGATCATTGAGTCCTTCCTTTCCAATCGTAGCATAAAAGTTGTCCTCAATGGACAACACTCTTCTTCTTATTCTGTAACTTCAGGGGTTCCTCAAGGTTCTATCCTTGGCCCTATACTCTTTTTAATTTACATTAACGATCTTCCAGATATTCTCACGTCTAAGGTGGCATTGTTTGCTGATGATACTACCATTTATTCTTGTCGTGATAAGAAACCAACACCCTCTGATTGCTTGGAGGGGGCATTTGAGCTTGAAAAGGATCTCACTTCTGCTACAGCATGGGGCTCACAGTGGTTGGTGAACTTTAATTCAGATAAAACTCAATTTTTTTCAGCCAATCGTTATCGCAATAATTTAGATCTTCCTATATTTATGAACGGTGATGTACTCGATGAGTCACCTACTCTTCATCTTCTAGGATTAACTCTTACTTCCAATCTTTCTTGGAAACCATATATCAAATCGGTTGCAAAATTAGCATCTGCTAAGGTTGCATCTCTTTATCGAGCTCGCCACTTTCTTACTCTGGATTCTATTCTCTATCTCTATAAATCTCAAATCCGGCCTTGTATGGAATACTGTTGCCATATCTGGGGCAGATCTTCTAATGATGCCCTTTCTCTTTTAGACAAGGTGCAAAAACGCATTGTAAACATAGTTGGACCTGCTCTTGCAGCCAACCTTCAACCATTATCACATCGTCGTAATGTTGCTTCTCTTTCTCTTTTCTACAAATACTATAATGGGCACTGCTCTAAAGAGCTAGCGTCTCTTGTACCATCTACTAAAATTCATTCTCGTGTTACTCGTCATTCAATTAAGTGTCATCCTTTTTCTGTGACTGTTCCTAAGTGCTCCAAAAACGCTTATTCGTCTAGTTTTTTTCCTCGAACATCAGTTCTTTGGAATTAGCTTCCTTCATCTTGCTTTCCTGATTCATATAATTTGCAATCTTTTAAATCGTCCGTCAATCGTTATCTTGCTCTACAATCTTCATCTTTTCTCTTCAAGTAACTTCCAACTTTAATTAGTGGCTGCTTGGAGCCTTGTTGGAAGCGAAGATGTTTAAAAAAAAAATTAAAAAAAAAAATATATATATATAGTTTATATTTGTTTTGAAATTGTATCGTAATTTTGATACGAAGAATCAAAATATAGTATTTATCCTAACAAATGCATTATTATTAGAAAGGATACTTTCTAGAACTAGAAAAGAAACTACCCTCTCCCGCATTCTTGGATTTTTGCCGTATGCACAGCCAGGAATTAGACGCAAGGGTATTTTACTAATTACAATATGTTAATAATCTATGTTGGATACAGGATTGTGAAATGCGCTTCTTTTTTTATTATTATCAGCAGAGGCGAACTAGTCCAGGGCGCCAAGGTATAATTGCACCCTAGACCCCTACCTATCCTGAAAAAGGGCCCACTCGGTCAATAATATTTAGCATGCATATAAATTGTTATCATGAAAAGGAATAGATTATCTGAGGTTATAGAACATTAGAGCATGTTCACTAAAACATTAGAGTATGTTCACCAAAAAACTGCAGAGTTTTCTTGTGAACAGATTTTTTTATTCTTATAAATTTTTTAGATAATATTGTATTTCATACTATATATAACATATAAATAGAAAAAGAATTACTAAAATTACATTTAACCCTGAACATCGTACAAGTTTAGGGTTTTAAATTTCAAAAAGCAAAAAATAATAGTTTCAACAGCTTGCCGTTAAAGCGTGTTACTCTTTTTAAAAAAATGACAGTTTAAAAAGAAATATGCAGATGCTTTGGGCATTTTTTACAGAATCTAGAGCAATTGAACTTTTTAGCCAAAAAAAATTCAAACAAAAGATATTCGTTCAAATGTCTAACAGATGTTTCCGTTTTTCAGAAAAAAAACACCTTGCGTTTTAAACATTAAAATTTTCTTTGTTTACAAACATTCTTATTGATTTTTAAGTTTTACTATCAAGACTCTAGGATGGTAGACTTCAAAAGTATACCGGGCTGGTTATTTAATGAGAAATAAGTAAATGTTTAGTAAGAAATAAAACAAAGAATTATTGTTATTTATCGGAAAATCACTTCGCCATTTTTTTTTTTGTAGTTTTAAAAATAAAACTTGTGCACATGCTCACAATAAAATCCTATGCTTAAATCACCGTGAGTGAGACAAGTCTTAAAAGCACTTATTTAAACATTATTTTAAATAATTCAAATTTACGAAAACATTTTCTTTCCTTTTTGCCATTCATTTTGCCATTCATTTACTGTAAATATTCAATAAAATCTTTTCATATAAATATTTTTACAGTTTTCAGATAGTTGTAGGCCAATTTAATAGTTATTGACAAATGTCCCATCCCCTTTAGGGACCGGGGTGCATATTACGTTAAGCCTTAAACCAAGCTTGCAACGGCAATAAACATCAATATGCTCAGCTAATAACAGGGTCATACAATTTAAAAAAATTTTAAAAACAAATTATCATAGTTGCTACTTAAAATTATAATTAAAAAAATCAACAAAATACTCAAAAAACTGTTTTTCAAAGGGGGCTTTCTAATATTTTACCATAAAACTGTCCATAGCAACTGCCTAAATAAGACATAAATTTTTAACCATTAATTATAAAATAACTAATCTATTTTTGAAAATTTGCAAAATTATCGGAAATTTTCCAGAGTTGAAAACTTCCGGAAATTTTCAACCCTTGCAAGAATATTTATTAACATATTACAAACAATAACAAAAGTAATTACCGAATTTTTTTAAAAAGTTAACAAAAAAAAGAAAAATTTTCAGTGAAAAAGTAGTACACGTTTTAAATTTTATTTTATATTAGTGTCAATTTTTATATTTTAATTTTTTGTTTGTTATGTTATAATGATTGATTTTATCAAAAAAATGAAAAAACATTATTACAAACCTTAAACAGCATCTTATAGTCTGGACGCTACGTGTAACTTTTTCTTGGAAATGAAGTGGACATTACAAAAACTACTTAAATAGTTTAAGGTTGATATCTTGAATGAGAAAACTTTACGTGCTTTTCTGAAAGTGCTTAAAGGGTCAAATTTGGGCCCTTATTTGGTACTGATGACGTCATGCTGATATATTTTTTTTAAATCAAACTAAAAAATACATATTTACGTCAAACGTTAGATAACCTCTTGAGAAAACCTTATAATAAATAATAAAATCTTGAGAAAAACTTACGAGCAATTCTAAAAGTGCTTAAAGGGTCAAATTTGAGCCCTTACTTGGTACTGATGACGTCACGCTAATAATTTTTACAAATTTCGTGAAAGAAAAAAAAAATAACCAAAAAGATTTCCGTGAACAGATTTTTAAAAGGGAAAAAACAAGGGTCGAAGTTTTTGATTGATGACTTCATTTACATCAAGGATAAACACATTTTTGGTTTTTTGCATGCGTGTGTGTGTGTGTGTGCGTGCGTATATATATATATATATATATATATATATATATATATATATATATATATATATATATATATATATATATATATCATAAATAGATATTCAATCAGTTTCAGAAAATCCTGAACTTGCATCGGAATCAGTCGAATAATATTCTGTTAAAGTGTCGTCCCAATCATTTGTGTTTTCACAAGACGAACAGTTGCACAAATCCGTACAAGTCAATCCATGCGATCGACAAAGACAAACCAGTGTTTCACATTTTGACTTTTTACACGCACAGGAAATTAACTGCAAAACCTCTTCTGGAGCAGGTGGAATGAGCATCCATTCAACTTCAAGTTGATCGCCAATTTCTCACCATCCATATCCATTGGGTTTTGGAATGTCGGAATTTGCCTCTAGTGATTGTTTTACAATTGCTGCTACATACGAAACTCTCTTGCAATGACACATTAGAGCATCCCTAGTAGGTGGAAGCTTTTGAGGTTCCGAAGCTTCTTTCTTGGCAATAAACTTGAGGTATCTTCCTTCGTTTGTATCACTGCATTTCAATCCATATAATTGGCATATAAACTTTTTTATTTGGTTGAAATGGGTTGCATCAAAGGTAAAAGAGTCCCCAACCTTGGAAAAAATTGACTTGTACTCTTCATATTGTCTCATTAGTTTGAAGAATTTTGACTTATCCCGTAAAATGCACTTGTATAATCGCTCCCGCTAAATGCATGAGGAGCAGGAAGAGCTTTGCAACAATCAGTACCTAACTGTGAGGCAATCAGATTTATATCAAAAGTCCGCCTTTCAGTAGAAACGCCAATATCCACAAATAAGTGTATTTCAAGTTGGTTTTGGAAGTACAAAGCGTAAATAGCAATATCTGTGTCAACCGTGTGAATGTAAACGGTTTCAAAACCAATAGATGCAGCGTGTTTAGAGCACAAGAATACTTTTGTATCAGCCTCTTCTTGAGTTGTATGCAGTGACACAACTTCTTCGCTTGAAACCTTTATGTATAATATAATTTTATAAGATACGCTACAAAAACAGACATAACTTATACCACGTAAATAAATAAAACAAAGTAAAAATTTATTAGCTAACCTGACCGCCAACCTCGCATGTCAACTTATAAAATCGTGACTGCAAGTTTACAAAGAGCACATTTCCGGTAAGTTATAATGCAAACCTTTCCGTATGTGACCAATCTTTTAGTAGGAATGAAATGAGCTCGGTCTTATTGGTAGCATCTTGCAAATATTTTTGTCATTGTTTAGGTTTTGCTTGTTCTCTCGCTGAATCTTAAAATTTAGAGATCCTGATTGACTTCTTCGAGCACGTTCGAATGATTTTATCGAGCCATGTTGGTATTGGTCTGTCACAAAATATATTGTGGATCCTTTAAGAATTGAGTTTAATGTTAGCATGCTGTTGCTGAATTGCCATTCTATCGAAAACATGTGCAGCACTTAGAGGAACCTGTAAAACAAATTCCTCAAAGTGTTCTCAATCCACCGAAGATTCTATTGTTCCTAAAAGTTACTAAAATTACTAAACTTAATATTAATTTAATAAACTTACTAAACTGAAAATGTTACCTAAATACTAAAATGTAGTGATTAGGTAGTATTTATTAATTATTTTTGAACAACTAATATGTTCTTAACAAACAAATGATTTCGGCTTTCAGCAACTATTTCAAGTTAAACTTCTAATTGAATAAGAGGATTTATCAATACCTATAATAACAGTAGTAAATTAACTTACGAAGAAGGTTCATCTTGTTTGTTTTGACGAGGCTACCATCAGGTAATCCCAACGCCCATGGGATAGGACTCAAAGAATAACATAGTGTTTGTTTCAGAGTTAGACCTTCTCTACCTCTTGCAATAACTAGCAATCTCCCAAACATGCTTCGTTCGGCTGATATAGTGAATGATTTCTCTTTAAGGCAATACATTTTTTTCAAATTCAAATTGTTAAATGTTTGCAGACGACACTTTTTGATTGGAGCGTATAAGGAAACTGTTGAAGATTAAATGCGCTCTCTAAAGAACCTTTGAAACTCTGCTTCCCCGATGGATTGTGCATTCAATAAATTATCTTTTAACTCATCAGGTGCTTCAATTCCAGAACAAATATTTACCAAAGAATCTCTTTGCTTAAAAGGACCCCAATTTGTCATTAGTATCAAAGCTCTCTCTACACATCCGTTGTTGAAATCTTTTCTTGATGGTTTTAGATCTTTTGGTGTTTGTTTTTTGGTTTTGATTCCCATGTCATTTTTCAAAATTGAAATACATTTTGCAACAGTATGACTTGTAAGTACCCAGCGTTGAATGGTTTCTTCAGACGTACTATAACCTTTTATTTCCCCTTGGCATTTCTGATCACGATTAATAGTTTGTTCAATGCATTGATCAGATGGAACTTTGTTAAACGTACCGCTCATTCTTCTTACGGAGAAGTTTCCATCCCTGTTTTTAAAAAGATAATAAGTTATAAAGATTTAATTTGAAACTATTTTTAAAACTAAATTTGTTGAAATCCGAACGAAATATTTTGGAGTACAAGCTTACATAAACTGTTGATAAATACTTGGATGAGTTTTAGAAAGTTGCATCATTTCGGTCC
Source organism: Hydra vulgaris (assembly GCF_038396675.1). Lineage (NCBI taxonomy): Eukaryota > Metazoa > Cnidaria > Hydrozoa > Anthoathecata > Hydridae > Hydra > Hydra vulgaris. The sequence goes on along the minus strand of NC_088920.1, from coordinate 63,584,329 downwards.
AATAGAAAGTTAAAAAGCGAGAATAATTCGGACGATCATATGCAAAAAACCACGGTAGCATTTGGCGTGTTGCCTCCAAATGAAGAGTCCAGTTACCAACCTTCGTTGAACGGAGCAAAGCAAAAAAAATATTTAACATTTCAATAAAAGAAAACCAAAAAGCGGAAGTTGGTCCGGAAGTATCAATATCTTTTAACACATTTGAGTGATCATCTAAAGTTTTGAAGAAATCATCATCAATCAACGATTTCAAATTGTCATAATTCGTCTTGAAATAATCAAAGTACAATTTTAATATCGTCATTAAATTCACAGACATGAAGTATACTTAGGCAAATTTATTTACCTCCTTTAAACAAGTAATGAACTCAGGTGAGGAAGAGAAGTTATTCAACGAGGAAAGATTGTTTTCAACTAACCAACTTTCAAAATGTTTTATCCTCAGCTGGGTTAGTGCATTATACAGATATTGATAAATTCGAACGGCACGGTTATATTGCTTTCCCTTCAAAATACGCTCCAATGAACTTTTACCTTAAAAATATATAAAAAATATCTTTATTACTTCAACCTTCTTTGGTCAAAAAAATATCTGCTGCAATATTTGCTACGTAATATAATGTCAATAAAATTTAAAAAGATAAAGAAACCACTCACCGGCTATATCAGCTTCAATTATCCAGTCTTGTAATCCGACATCATTAAATCTTTTGCCAATAACAGCTAGAAAAATACAAGATGTGTGAAATGCACCCATTCGGAGAACAATAAATCTTTTAAGATCAATATGACTAGGGTTCATCAGGATTTCCACCGCTTTTGCATATATCGCTTGATCCATTACAACGTCAGTTTCGGAGAGACCAAGGTTCTCGGCTTTAGCTTTTTTTTTTTTGTAGGCGATGAGTTAATAGCAGGAAGATAGCTAATAGTGTGGATGTCTTCTGATATCTTTTTAGGTGTAATTAGATAGTTAAACCCAGTCCAGCTTGGGATATCACTAGAAAAATGATATAGTAAGGTCCAAAAGAAATCCAGCTTCTCTGAAACTACCAGTAACTTACTGTCTTTTGATAACGCGTTTGTTTTACGTAGGTAATCTGGTTCTTCTCGATTATGCTTTATGTACAGAGGCAACTCTTTCTCAATTGCTTTAAAAGATCTTTCTCTTTTTCTTGAAATTATTTCGTTAACCTCGTTTTTGTGTACTTGACCAATAATTTGTAACTGAATGACAATACCATTTGTGACGTGCATAGAAGTTCCTTTTAAAGTTTCAGGATTTATGTCGTTGTTGTCCCAAACAAAGGTCACAAATTTTGAGGGCTGGAGAACAGAAGGACAAAAACTTTTAAAAATTTGATTTTGCATTGCATTTTGTGCAAGAAATGTTTCTAAATAATTTACTTCATCATAGGAAATTCCATGTCCTAATTTACTTAGCCATTTCACTAACTCTTTTGATCCAGTTTTTCGTTTGGTACTTAACCCTAATAACACGTGTTTAGAGCATCGATGATGGCCGTTTGTTACGTTATAAATAACATCTTCACAAAGAGAGTTTATTTTGACAATTCCTCTTTTACTAACTCTAACACAAAATAAATTTTTTGCAAAAAGTTGATGCAGAAGAGGTGAAATTTCAGTTTTAACTCTTAGTAATTCGTCTTCATTAGGAGGCCATTCAAAGTATGTTTTTTTCATAGACAAAACCTCGCTGCGAATCTCTTTTGCGACATGATCGATAAGCTGTTCAATCGGTTTTGAATTATTCTTTTTTTCTAGATTCTCAATTGTTTTTAAAAAAACTTCAATGATTTTTCCCTTCTCAATACTATCGTTATATAAGAAAGAATAGCCGTATTTTGGTGACCACAACTGAACAGACCCGCCTAATTCTGCAACTACAGCATCCTGTATAGTCCTTCTATCTGGAACCTTTCTTCTATCTGTGCAGTTTTCTTTGTAAAATTCAAATAGCTTACTTGTATGAATAATCTCTAAGTTGTCTAATACGTGTTCTTTCACATAGTCGAAGAGCAAACGCATAATTGCATCTTCTGTTGTAATAAAAGGAGTTTTTTGGGGTCTTGTATATTTAAGGTAACAAGACCGATGATAATATAACTCTAAGGAAATTATGGTTTGCCATTCTGTGCCTGATATACTAGCCATGAGTCGTGGGTTGTCAGCTTTACTTAAAGCGTTTTCTTTTAACACGTTTGCTGCACTTTCCGTTACGCATTTTATAAGCGTTTCATATCCGTTCCTATCTTTATTAGTCTTTTTGCAATAGCAAATGCAACATTCTTCATCCGCAATAATTTTTCCTAAAACAAGGGAATTATTTTAACTTTGAAGTAGTACATAAAACAATGAAAAACGTGAAAAATGAGGGTAATATTATTTGCTTTGCAATTCCCACCCAAAGGTTTTTAATTTACCTGATCTATCTCTTTTCCGAGCTGAGATTCTGCGCTTAGATGAGGATATATTATTCACGCCTACATTCTCGTTGACTTTCTCTGCTCTACTTTTCCGATGTTGTAGAATGTTTAATTTTTTTTTGTATTTACATACTTATCGTAACATCTTTGATGGAACAAGAGAGTTGTTGGGCACGTATCAGGTAGAATGTTTATGATTTCAAAGTCATTTCGAATTCGACTATAGTAAAAAAAATTATTATTATCAAATCCATGCTATTTATTGTTTGTGACTTACCAAGCATTCTTAACTTTTGCAAGCTCATTTTCAGTAAAACCCCGCAGTTTGTTATTATTATGGGCAACTTCTCCTTGATGAAGTATGCAAGCATTTTTAAATTCTTTTCTAGGAACTAGATTAAGATGCTGTGTTTTTTTGCTACTCGCCATTATTTACTTTAATATTAGTAAATAAATAAAAATAAATAAAACACGTTTAAACAGTAAACAGTTAGTTAGTAGTAAACAGTTTTTGAAAAGTAAACATTTTTTAACGTAAACAAATAACGGGAACAAATTTTCTTTTTTAAATTCACTAAATTACAACTATTTTATTATTTTAATACAATATTAAAAATAATTATAAAAAAATTTCTTTTTGAAAAACGTTTATAAAGTTTTGCTTAAATATATTTGAATAACTATATTTAAAACATTTAATTTTACAAATTATCAACCCCCTGTCAATAATTTGTAAAAACTAAATCAATGCTTTGCGGTATTCGATTTGTAAACAACATGGCGGATAATTTATACTTGAAATCCTTTCAATAAGTTGGATTTATTTTTGTCTCTAACTAAAGTTATAAGCAGTTTCCAAGTAGCACGTAAAAATTTTTAAACTTCTTAAGTTACAAGGAACAAGTCTATATAAAAATTAAAATGTCCACTCAAAATGTTTAGTTTTCCTTTTTTTTTACATGTAGCGACCAGACTATTATAAAGAGTTTTATTTTTTTATAATAAAAAAAAACAACTACCTTTTTGAATGTAACACTATTATAGATTTTTTTGCCTGAAAATAACTCTTGCAACGTCTTCGTTTATATTTATAAGTTCGGCGAAAATAATGGTCTAGAAAAATAATATTTTATAATAGTCATCAGATTTATATAATTAACAGATTGTGCGATATCAAAAAAGTGAAAACAGAAATTTAATTAAAATTAGAAAGAGTTTTAAATTTTTAAAATTCTTTCTTAATCAAAATTTATTTGATTTAGAAATTTAAAAATCAATTTTAAAATCAAAAGTTATTTGAATAAAATAAGTTTTGTTTATTAGGTATTGTATTTCAATTAATTTTATATTTTAATTAATTTTATATATAATAAAAGTAGTTAATAAATATTTAATAAAAGTAATTAAATAATAAAAGTAATTAATTTAAGTATTGAAGTTTTGTTTGTTAAGTATTGAATAAAAGGTTTTTCTTCCTTCTTTTCTGTTTTTTACAAAAAATTGAATACTTTGTAAACATGTTATAGCTTATTTCTCTGCATCAAAAATACTCATAAAGCGTACGTTTAACTTTTTTGCCTTAAGGCAAGTGAAAGAACAACGCTATATATCTTTTTAATAAATGGTACTTGGAAACTCAAATCTTTGTTTGTCAGCACTGGTAAAGTAATTACCAGCGATAATAAACTTTTATATTTAATAAAACTTTTATATTTAATAAAAAAGATTTTTTTCTTTGCAACAAGTAATAATTTTTGTTTGTTAATAACTTTTTAAAAGTAAAGAATCATTATTTGCAAAGTTGCAACTTTAAGAAATAATAAAAAAATATGAAGATATCTTAATTTATTTAAACAAATGTCGAGAAAAGAAAGAAAATAATTTATGTTATGAAACGTTTCAATTTTAATTTTTTTTTTTTTTAATTTTATTTTTAATGTTAAATAATCAAATTTAATATTACTTTTTTTTTTTATCATTTAACATAAATTAATTTCTTTCTTTTCTCGACATTTGTGTTAATTATAACATTTGCCTTTTTTTTGTGTATGTGTTGTATTAAGTTAGGGGCGCAGTAGAAATCTTGCCCAAGGCGTTGATATTGCTAAAACCGGCACTTCCTAAATTTAGGCAGTGCCGGTTTTAGCAATATCAACGCCTTGGGCAAGATTTCTACTGCGCCCCTAACTTAATACAACCCCATACAAAAAAAAAGGCAAAGGTTATAATTAAATAATCAATTACTAAAATAAATAACTATTTATTAAAAAGAAAAACTAATAAAATGTAACTTTTCTTGCCTTTCTATCGGCAAATTTTTTTATTAGTTTATCAAAGTCGACTTTTTCAGCAATTTCATTTTCGATTGACAAAGTCGCTAAGTTTATCAACTTAGATTGGGATATTGTTGATCTTAGATAGGTTTTTATCAACTTAAGCTTTGAAAAATTCCTCTCCCCACTAGCAACGGTCACAGGTATAGTCAATAATATTCGCAATGCTATCCGCACATTTGGATATAGCTCTTTAATTTGCGATCTTTTATTAAATTTAAAACAAAAACAGGAGTAACCACATTCTATTCATAAAAAATGCTTTCAGAGTTAGGAGTTCATCGCACAACATACTACCGTCTATATCTGACTTAGAGTCCAGAGTTAATTTCAATTGGAGATGACAACAAAGTGCGACAAGGTCAAGTTTTTCCGGAATCTGTTTTTATATTGCACAAAAAAGGCCATAATCCTAATTACTTAACTTATCAAAAAAATTCAACTTCAAATCTTTCATCGAATGAGCTTAATGTAGAGTCCAAAAGACAGTTAAAATATGCAACTTCAAATTTTTTTTTCTGGGGAAGTTATAGGCTCATTGCGGACAGTTTCTCTAGCTTGACGCTTAATACATTGAACTCTTGATGTGACTTTAAACACATGTTTGATTGGTTCTTCGGCCAATTCCTATGATGTTAAAATGGCGCTTTTAAATCCTGTATTTCTACTTTCCTCCAAGAAAGCTCAGCATTTCTTCAATATTTCTGTGCATTTACCGAGATCCATGCAGGGGCGGATTTAGGATTTATTTCTCCTTTAGCAATATTTTTTCAAAAAAATGACCGCCCCCCAAGCTTCATAACCAAATTCCTCCCAGATACTAAATAAATACTATCCCTCCTCCGTTAATTATTTGTGAACTCCCCTTCCCCTATTCACTCGGATTCATATTTTTAAAAAGTTTCCATTTCCCAGGTGTGGTGGGCTACAAACGCAATGCAACGCTCCCCCTATGGGACCACCCTATTTGCATAATTTGAAATGATTTTTTTTGCAGCTATTGAGACTTGGCGATAGCATCCCTTTAAAAAATAAAAACGCAACTTCTTTAGTAATTTTAAATAAAATAATCTTAGTGATGTTCAGATTAGAATCAACGCTACCATCAGCGCATCATATAGCATCAGCGCTAATAATGGTCTTTTTTTATTTGCTGATTTTTAGACAACTTTGAGGATTACTAATATCATTATTCACATACGACCAAAGATATTTTTCTACACTCAAATAATGGATTTAATGGAACTTTAATTAATCTGCTTAAAAGAAACTATTTACCTTTTTAAACTACTCATTAACTTGCAAAATGAAAAGAAAACCAAGAGCTTTATAATTAAAGACAATTTTTTAATTTAAATATAACAATAAATATTAAATATAACATATATATATATATATATATATATATATATATATATATATATATATATATATATATATATATATATATATATACACACACACACACACACACACACATATATATATATATATATATATATACATACATATATACAAGTAAAGTTTATACAAACTCTGAATCACTGAAGCGTTCATGTTCTCACGAAAGGTTTAACTTACGATTACCATTTCTTTGCACTAATTTTTTGAATATCTGGAACTATGTCTCTATGTGTATACATCAATGCTAAACCATTCAAACGATCTCCAGACCTAGTTGATCTTGACCAGGTTTTCAATCTGCGAAGATTTGAAATAGATCTTTCACAAGAACATGTTGTCATAGGTGAAGTTGCTAATAACTGCAAACAAACAAAAATATTGGCAAAAGTTTTAATACATGGAATTGACTTTAGAGTATCAGACACATTGTTTGGAATGGAATAATTAGTGGTAGTCCAGTATATCTCCCAAAGACCACTCTCTGCTTCTAAAGCTAATGGATTTGGCAAATCTTCAGAAAAAAATCTGAAAAAATCTTAAAGCTCTCCCTCCAATAATTTTTTCTGATGGACCATTTAGAAAAGAAATTATTTTAGCAGGGATAATACTCAAGCCATGGAGCAAAGTTAAAATGTCATTGTCAAACCTATCAGAAAGAGCTAAATCTAAAAGATCAACTACAGGGATGGTTAAAACGCGTTTAAAAAATTCTGATGTATGATTATCTTCTGCTGGATGATTATTAAAGATGACCACTGATTTTCAAAGCAATTATTAATTGCTTCGAACTGAACACATTCTTTATTTTTAGTGATATCTTGATCAACAACAGTTTTAGACAATGTCATCTTTAAAATGTTATCATAAGAAAAAAAATTATATTTACCACTGTTAACTATATCATTAAAAATTGTATGTTTCGAATAAAAATGAGCATTAACAAACAATTCCATTGAGGCGAGAACCCTTAAAATATCAACTGATGAACTATTTCTTACAATAACTAATGATACTAAGCTGTAGAGACAATTACCAGATGAATTTGATCTAAAATGAATTTAAAAATTTACTTTTACAATTAAAAATTACAATACTTACATATATATATATATATATATATATATATATATATATATATATATATATATATATATATATATATATATATGTATGTATATATATGTGTGTGTGTGTGTGTGTGGCATTATTATTACAGATGTCTTGATATGTATATTATTGCTCTGTTCTTTAAGAACATTGAGCACTCTATTTGTAGAATACACTAACATAATATATATATATATATATATATATATATATATATATATATATATATATATATATATATATATATATATATATATATATATATATATAAGGAAATCCGTAATAGTAAAGCCAGATATAATAGTAAAGTAGCTTTTGCAGTTGATTTACAGTTCACATTAAAACATTACTTTATAATCTGTAAAATTAACTTATGCTTTGTTAGCAAAATATAAACAACATGCTGTGCATATTAAATCTTATATATAACTTAATGTAAATTATAAATAACTTAATGTAAATAAAGCAGTATTGCTTTATTTACATTAAGTTATTTAATCTGTAGTATAAGCAAATAATAACTTACAGAATAGGTACAAGATTATTCGATTTTGCATTTTTGCTTAAGTATGCTTCTGCGCAGATATTTCGCTTTAAATGAACTTGATTAATTGATAAATGCAAGTTTTCTACAGTTAAAAAACACAGAGAATCAACTTCAAGGGACAACTTCTTGTTAATCTCCTCAAGAGTTACTGTATCGCTTCTCTCTAAAGCAATTCGTTCATTATCAAAAATATTAGACATCTTAATTTAGAAATTCCAAGAGAGCAAAAACCCTAACCTAATCTCACAGATTTCTTTTATTTCCAGACTATTTATGCCTAAATTATAACCCAATCGACCAAATTTTAATTTAAGAAACTGTATTTTCTTTATTTCTAGACCAGGGATGTCCAACCTTTTTACAGTAAGGGCCATTAATTCGTTTCAAAATCAACTTGAGGGTCACAAACATAAAATACACAAAATAAAAATTATTAAATTTGAAGTTTTTATTTAAATTTAAACAGTTACACTCATAGTTAAGGTTCAAAGTGAAGTTATACAAAAGTTCGATCAATGTGAAACTTGACACTGTTTTTTTTGCATAAATGATCTATGTCTGCTTTTAAATTTGATGATGCAATTCGAAGGGTATTAGTAAGGTGTTCATCTGTCAATCTATTTCTCTGTTCTGTCTTTACATGCATCATTTTTGAGAATAATTGTACGCAGTTGTATGTGCTTCCAAAATGGGAAAAATATTTAATAGCATGTCTGCACAAATGAGGAAAAACTTCAATGCTCATGTATTTTTTATAAAATTCTAACAACTCTACTTCTTTGTAGGCTTCTTTAAGATCTTTATTGTTTTGCAATTCTATTAATTCTATTTGAAATTCATTTCTAACTGTCTCAGCTTTGATGGAAAATGGATGCGCAAATAAGTCTAACTCATTTTTTTCCTTTTTAAAATCACAAAATCTTGTGTCAAATTCATCAATTAATTTTAAAATAAGAGTACAATATCTTTCAGAGTCAATTGTATTAATATTTCTTTCTGATAATGCCTTGAAATGGATAAGTACTTTAGAACTTAATTGTTGTTTCAGAAGTTTTGATTTTAAAACAAATGTTTCTACATTTTCAAACAATTTACTAATAAGTTGATCTTTACCCTGCAAGTTAAGATTTAATTCCATTAACATCTGAGTCATGTCAATCAAAAATGCCAAATCATTCAGACAGTCAATATTTTCAAGCAAGCTTGTGTCTTTCCCTTTAATTTTTAGAAACAGCACTATTTCAGGTAATAGTATCCAAAATCTTTTCAGAGTAGCAGATCGACTAAGCCATCTAACCTGGCTCAAATAAATTACATCTTCAGCCTCACTACCACAACCTTCAAGTAATTGTTTGAACTGTCTGTAATTAAGGCCACGATTTCTTATAAAGTTAACAGTATGAATAACAAGTTCCTTAACACTCTTCATCTCCAATACTTTTGCACATAACTGCTCTTGGTGTATAATGCAGTGATATGAAATAATTTCATGATTAATGGATTTCTTAAGTAATGCAATAAATCCAATATTTTTTCCTGTTAGTGCACTTGCTCCATCTGTAGTGACACCACAGAGTTTCTTTTCTGGTAATTCAAATTTCACCAATTTATTTTTCACTTCAGAGAGAATATCTTCTCCTCTTGTTGTGTCCTTCATATGAATAATATCTAACAGTTCTTCAATTACTTCAAAGTTACTAGTTATACCTCTAATAAAAATGGCTAGCTGAGCAGTATCACCTCTGTCTGTTGATTCATCCAGTGCCAGACTATAGGCTTCACATTTATTTAATTTTTCTTTTAATGATAATTCAATATTTTTTGATAGATCTTCAACTCTTCTAGCAATAGTTTGGTGTGAGAGGCTAAGGTCTTCAACAGTAGGTGTTTTTTCAGGACATATCTCTTTACAAAATATTTTTAAACAGTTTTTTAATAAATCTCCAGTACAAAAAGGTTTACCACTTTTTGCAATAGCTTCTGCCATTAAAAAACTTATTTTGGTAGCACTGTAAGAGCTAATCACTTTAGTTTTCATCACTGATTGTTGTGCAAGAAAAGTTTTCTTCAACAACTCAATCTTATCAATTCGAGATTGGCCTTTAAATTTTCTCCAAACAAATTAGACATATAATAGAATAACTTTGTTCATGTACAAAATAGTCAGTTGTCCAAGAAGGATTAAATACACGACCCCCATGACCGCTTTCAGTATCACATCTACGTCTTTTAGCTGAAGCCATCTTTATTAAATATATAAAAATAATGCTTTTTCTTTAGAGCGCGTTTTATTATTTCAAATGCGGATTTATATAGTGAAAGTATAATCGAAATCGAATGTATATTTCGAATTACAAATATATAAATAATATGCTGTTGCTGTAGAACTTATTTTATTATTGTTATTTGAAATTTTTATTAAAATAAAAATTCAAAATTAATGGACCTTGATATGCGGGCCATGCCATAGGCTGACGAGGGCCACCTTCTGGACCGCGGGCCACGCGTTGGACAACCCTGTTCTAGACTTTTTAAGCCTAAACTAAAACCCAACCGGCCGTATTTTAACCCAATCAGGCTAATTTTTATAATTTCCAGACTTTTTAAGCCTCAGATTAGGCGAAATTTATTTCGCCTTATGCATGAAAAAGCCATTCGCCTAATCATAGTTTTTAACACTATCGCTCATTTCCCCGGGTTTCAACCTTGTTGTTTGCCAACTTTGTGCAACCGTAAAGAATAAAAAATTCTGAAGTTTCAAAAATGTAAAGTAAGATACACTTTAATTATAATACAATACTTCTCATTAGGCGGCCGCCTAATCGGCAGTACTGTAGGTCCGCCACTGCCATGTCTGTTGATTGTATAGATTTATTAACGACATTAACTTGAAAACGTATGTCATACCAAACAACCAATGAAACTGAAATCTTTTCGAGTAGTAGCCTCTTGAGAAACTTGAACATCAGTTTTTTGATTGTCAAAAGCCAAAGTAATTAAAGCATCATAGATGGCACTAATCAATCTCGTACATAGTACGAGATTGTAGCTATGACAGGCACACTGCACATAAACAGCTAAGGGATTATGTCAAAAATTCTCCTTTGAACCCTAATGTTTTTTCCTTTCATGTTCACCCCCGTTTTCATAAAACTGACGCTTATAATTGTTCAATGCCAGTCCGTATTTATTTAAAATATCTATAATAACTTTAGTGAGTCTTTCACCAGTAGACTCATTTATAGTTAAATAATCTATAAAATGTTTTTTCACTGATATCTTATCGTCATCTGATGATAAATCAACAAATTGTATTGTCAGTGAAAGTTGCTTTAAATATGTAATGTCCGGAGTACAGTCAGCTATAATTGAATAATAATTTCTGAATTGAAATTCTGGATCCTATATATTTGGGACAACAGTGCTAAGGTCATCTGGAATTTGTATTTGTTGCATATCGCCAACGGAGTCATCACGAGTAGGTATTGTAGTTGTAGCGCATTTTGTCTCCTCACTTCAAGAAACTTCGTCCACAATATCTTTAATAGCAATCTGATCTACTGATGTATTCGTTGCTATTCCAAATGTAGACGCCACATTTAGGTCTTGATTTTTTGTTGTGACATATTTATCTATATTCATAAACCTTTTTGTTTCTTGAAATTCTTTTTCTGCATTCCGTTTTCTATATTCTGACCCAGATGGGTTTTTTTGATAAGATCAACGTGTTCAGACATTTTATCTGAACACGTTGATCTTATAACGATAAAACTTTGTTATAACGCTATTTGAGAACTTTTTAATTGCGTTATTGCAGCTCAACACTGTTTGGGTAATGACCCCTATTAGTGGAAATAATTTAAAAACTGATTGGTTAATTACTCATATAATGTTTTTTAGTTCAACTCATAATATTTGTTTACGTTCGATACGTATTTCTAGAGTTTTTTTTGACGATTTTTAATATGGCTAATTTTGTAACAAGTATAAATAAGAACATAATATTTTGTAACTTTCTTTTCTTTTGTAGACAATAATAAAAGACTATAGTCTTTTATTATTTTATTATAAGTATTTAAGTAAAATAATTTTTAAGTAAATTAATGAATAAATAAATAAGTTTTAAATAATTAAAATTAAATGCGATCGAATCTTGAGTTACCGCCACTTCTAGGTTTGTTTTTTTATAATTCTAAATTAAACTTGTTTTGCGTTAATTCTATTGCGGTAGTTAATCAATGCAATGTCCTTAAATAAAAAAAAATAATGATAATTTTATGACGTCAAAACCACGACAAGCTAATGTGCTATGCCGTTTTTTATTTAAAACAAGGCCTGATATACAGGGCCATCCGGAAGAGATTTTAAAGGGGAGGGGGGTTGGTGATGTATCTGTTTTTTGCCTACTTAAGCCAAAAACAAAAATTTTTACGGACTAACTAATCTAAACGAAAAAAAAAAAAAAGATCCTTGTTTCCCAACATTTGCCGACTGCCAACTATAGATCCATTTTTTCCAACTCCATAGTCCGATTTGCCGACTAATAAAATTCGTAGAGGAGGCAGGGGGTGCTAGACACCCCTCCTTGGGGTGGTCCTGCATATATATATATATATATATATATATATATATATATATATATATATATATATATATATATATATATATATATATATATATTTGAAGTGATTTAGGAAATTAAGTAACATATTATTTCAAGAATATGTCAAGACGTGTAAATAGTATCTTAAAAATAAGGAACTTTTGCCAAATTATAAATTTATTTAAAATAATATTAAAATGTTCATAAAATATATTTTAATGTTTAATGTCAAAATATTTTACAAAAATAGTGGTAAAATGTTTGTAATACTATGTTTGTACAATTGAAAACAGGAACACTTTTATTTTACTATTAAATACAACTTAAAAATAAAAATAACTGCAAACTGTCGTTTTAACTATTTTCAAAGACTGTTTTTAGAGGCAGTATTAACCGTATATTTGCCGCAAAAAATTAGTAAAACGTTAGTAAAAATTACTTTATAATAGTTTTTAAGAAAGCTAATGATACTTTAACATTTATTGTTTAATTTTTATTTTAGAGATTTGTAATAAAACTTGTGTTAAAAATCCAAAATATGATTTTTTGGTTCTTACAGAGTACAATAATTGAACTTTGTAAAGCTATAAACAATATATAAATATATATAAAAAACATTTTTTTGGTAAACCTTCTGCTAGTAACTCCGATTTCTAACGAATCTTTATAGGCTCAAAAATATCATTACTTTTAATTTATAGCTTGTAACTTTCTTATACTTCCAACCCATACTTCAAAAAAGGAATGCAAAGTTGGAAACAAGAGTGAAAAGAATATAGAGTTAAAAACTTATTTAAAACATGACTGCATGCTTTTAAAATATTTTAGTCAAGCCAATCAATAGCTAAAGAATGAGTTTGAATAGTTTTTTTTATAACACATCTTTATAACACATAATAAATTTCTCCTGTAATAAATGTCAAAAGTTCTCCTTTAATAAATGTCACAAAGACGCATCATAGACATTTATTAAAAGAGAAATTTATAGTGGGGGAACACATAGTTGGGTGTAAAAAAAACGGTTATTTTTGAGTTTTACATCAACACCATCGTTTATTTAATAAAATAATTTCTGTTAATGTAGTAAAATTAACCTTGTAAGAGCACTTCACCTCTACGCAAACTTTACGTTCCTAACCCACCTCTGAACAAATTTTTCTACATCGGTTAGGAAAGAAGCAGATTAAAGATTAATAAAAGAACTTGTATGTTGTATGTTGTAAACTTGTATGTAGTGTGTACAACGGTTTGGAAAAGGCGTGAACTTCTTATTAAATTCTGGTCCACGGTGCTCTGTTATAAGACTTAAAGCTCTTCTCCCTAACCGATGTACACATAACATACAAGTTTACAACACACAACATACAAGTTTACAACACACAACATACAAGTTTACAACACACAGCATACAAGTTTATTTATTATTCTTTTAAATTTCTCCGTCGACTGATATTTTTTCCACAAATTTGTGGGTACCTGTCGAAATCATTAATTTCATAGATAAAGCTACAATAAACAACATTCAATTTTTTTGTTTTCATTTTACTTATTAAGTAAAAAACATTTTTGTTTTGGGTGAAAAAAACTTATTTTTTAGAAAATTTATGGTTTTAAAAGTTTTAAACACCTTTGTAAAAGTTCTAACTCTTTTAATCTATAATTAACCATGAGCGAGATCTCGTCTCGTTCTCGTTTCTCGTGAGAAATGGGACTTCTCATGAGAAACGAGAAATAGAAAATTCTCGCGAGAAGTAGAACGAGACTTAAATATTATATTATTTTCCAAATTAAAAATTATTATAACTTACAAAATGCTTAACAATTTGTTTTTTTAATTAATTAATATATTGACTCCGTGATTTTGATAAACGTAATTAAAAATTTAATTTTTTTTTGTCAAAAAACTTATTTAAACATAGCGGTCGAATTTATAACCTCAAAATTATTAGTTCTTTTTTTTTAATTAGATTTTTTAATTAGATGTTTTTAAAATATCTAATTAAAAAATTTTAATTAGATTTTAAATACAAAAACTTTTTGTATAAAATGGTGCACTTTTGACTCAATTTCATTAGTTTACCAGTGGAATTCAACTTGACACATATTGTTCATATTGAAAAGAAATATTCGTGGCTCATTTCAACGATCAAAAATGTCACCAAGAAAAAACAAAATCTGGAGATATTTTCAAAAAACAAGTGACGGTGCTGAATGCAAGGCGTGCAAAAAGTCTTTGAAAACAAAAGATGGAAACACAAGCGGACTTCATCGTCACCTCGAAAAAAAACGAAGAAACAACAAACCATGGTCGAAATGCTTGAAACAAAGTCCAATTCCATTCAAAAACAGTTTGACTCTGCAATGCTTGATTACTTTTGCACTAATCTGGCATCCTTTTCAGCAGTCGAAGGAAGAGGTTTCAAGAAATTGTTTGACATTGCAAACCCTAAACTGAGCCTTCATTAAAGAACAACATATTCAAGAAAGCTTTCAATTCGGTCAAGAGAAGTTCAAGCTGGAATGAAGAGCATAATAACGGAGATTACGCCAAATCTAAAAAGTGCTGCATTTACTTCTGACCTTTGGACTTCTAGAGTTCAGGACAGCTACATTTCTTGGACTTTTCATGCTTTTGACGAAAATTGGAGACTACATCACTGGACACCCCATGTCCAACAGATCCCAGGCAGACACATAGGTATCTTAATTGAAGGAAAACTGGATTCTTTCTTAGAAGAACTAAATTTGCCTGCTGATTTGCCCATGTACTGCGTGAACGACCAGGCAAGAAACATGAAACTTGCAGTCAAATTGTCAAAGCGCCTTGACCAATATTTGTGCAACAATCATATTTTGCAATGTGCAGTTCGAGACTCATATGGAATGACTGCTGGAATGGATGATGCGTTGCAAACATGCAAAGATTTGGCTTCTTTAACTCACCAGTCAACAGTTGCAGCTGA
Source organism: Hydra vulgaris (assembly GCF_038396675.1). Taxonomy (NCBI): domain Eukaryota; kingdom Metazoa; phylum Cnidaria; class Hydrozoa; order Anthoathecata; family Hydridae; genus Hydra; species Hydra vulgaris. The sequence continues at coordinate 63,568,925 of NC_088920.1, read as the reverse complement.
GTTGCTTGAATCAGAATCAGACACTCAAGGAATCAAATTTAGACAGTTACGCCAATCTGTTGACACAAGATGGAATAGTGAATTGGATTGCATGGCTTCTGTCCTACATCTAAAGAGTGCAATTATCAGGTTATGTGCAAATGAAGATATTTTTTCTTCAAAGACCATCAGTGCATCACAGTGGAAATCAATCGAGGGAGCAGTAGAAATTTTGGCACCACTTAAGAAACTACAGAAACGTGGTGAGCTGAGTCTTTTCCAACAATTAACACTGTCGCCAATTCTCTTTATTTAATCCATGACAAAATTGATCAATTTATTGAGACGGATGGAAAAAATGGCTACTGTGTCTTGCATGAAAAAAAACTGGAAAAGCTGCATTGAGAAAAGATTTTCTCTTTGTAACACTGGAAACTTATTGAGTGCTGGAGCAAACTACTTAAATCCTGCTTTAAAGGGACTTCACTTAAAGCTCTTCAAAAATTTCAAACAACAAAAGAATGGTCAGCCTCACAGATTAAGGATAATGTTGAGTACCAACCTGTTGCCAGAGTCCTTTCAGCAGATTTGTCCCCTAATTCAAAACTGAAGCGCAAGTTAAACGCCATCATCTGAACTGAATCCTATTTTGAGCGAAATGTGCCAGTATGAATATCTCCCTGATGCCAAAAAAGACTTTTCGATTCTTGATTGGTGGAAATTGCATTCAAATACATTGCCAGAACTCTCTTCATAAGTTAGACAAATTTTAGCTATTCCAGCAAGTTCAACTAAATCAGAGAGAGTTTTTAGCTCTGGTGGAAATGTCGTCCGATCATCCAGACACAACTTACACCCAGAAAAAGTAGAACAAATTATCTTAATCAGAGAAAACATTGTCTTGTTGGAAAAGTTTGGCAAAAAAATTCTGAATTAATATTTGAAAAAGTTGTTTATATTTGACAAATGCCATTTGTGTCTATTTGTCGAAACAATGTTTACATTTTTTTTTTTACTTGGATTTTAATAAATTTGTTTTCAAAAATTGTTAAATTTCTCGTTTCGTCTCGTTCTCGGTCTCACGAGAAGTACTAACTTCTCGTCGCGGTCTCGTCTCGGTTTGAAAAAACCTAGTCTCGCTCATGGTTATCTATAATCATGTTAATGTCTTTTAATTTTATTTAAAACATGTTGTTATAGATTAATTTGATAGATATTTAAAGCATTCAAGTTTTTAATAAAGGATTGGCATGAGTGAATTTATTTTTATTATAAATAAATCTTGATGCGTGTTTCTGGTGTATATATAGAGAATTTAGTTTAGATTTATTTGTACTTGCCTAGGCAATATTAGCATATGTTAGATAATTTTTAGATTCTCCTGGGAAAGTATAGGTTTGAGTTTGTATAGTATGCCAATACTTTTTATATTTTTGTATTTAATGTTTTTATATTGGTTTTCCAAGAAATCTTTTCATCAATAATTATCCCAAGAAATTTAATGGTTTGAGTATTTTTGATGTTTATGCTATCAATTTTTAATAATGGTAGCAATTTTTAGTAATGGTAGCTTAGTATTTTTTTTTGGCTGGTTTGAATGAAACAAGGTGTATTTTGTTTCTGTATTTAAAAATTTAAATTCTGTATTTAGCTAAAACAAAATTAAAAAAAACTGTTACAAAAAGATGCTTTAGCGCTCTAATCATTTTTTTTTATTTTGTTACAAATTTGAGTACATCTTCGTTGATAAAAAACCTTTGATTCCAAAGTTTCATTTTTATGTATTTGTTAAGGATAGCTGGTTTGTTTTTAAAATTTAAAAACTTCGCAACGATGGTTTTGACTTTATTATTAGTTTTTGTTTTTTTTCTACTCGAAGTTCTCGTTTAATAATAAAGTTTCCTTGAAGTTCAAGTTTGGTTTTAGGTATAAAACCAAAATCTTGGACTTTTCTTTCGCAATCTTCCTAACATTCGTTTTCAGATTCCTTAATTCCATTAATTCTCAAATTATTTCGTCTACTTCTATCTTTTCCAATTTGTCCTTCATGGATTCAGTTGCAATATTTTCTAAAATATTCAATTTACTGTGATCAGGTTTTGCTTCGGCAAATTCAACTAAAACTTTGTCATATTTATTACGTGTAAAATTGACAGATTTTTTTAAATCAGTAATTTCCAGTTTTAGAACTTTATTTTCATCTTTTAAAGTATTGACTTGATTCACCAACTTTTAAAGTATTCACTTGATTCTCCAACTTTTAAAGTATTCACTTAATTCACCAACTTTTAAAGTATTCACTTGATTCACCAACTTTTAAAGTATTCACTTGATTCACCAACTTTTCAATTTAATTGTTAAAAATTATGATAATTGTACAATCATGAAGTTCTAAAATTTCTTTTAATTGAGAAACTGTAAATTTTTATGTCATTTTCGACTTCCTTGTTTAGTTGCAGTTCAAACACGTCAGTTCGCGCACTGCTTCACCATATTAAAATAATAATACTAATAATATTAAAATAATACTAATAATATTAAAATACTAATAATATTAAAATAATAATATTATTAAAATAATAATATTATTAATATTAAAATAAAAATATTATTAATATTAAAATAATAATATTGTTAATATTAAAATAATAATATTAATAATTTTAAAATACTAATATTAATAATATTAAAATACTAATATTAATAATATTAAAATAATAATATTAATAATATTAAAATAATAATATTAATAATATTAAAATAATAATATTAATAATATTAAAATAATAATATTTTTTTTTATTATTTTTTTTTTTTATTTACACTTTTGCCGATAAAAAATAAATTTACAGTCGTAACTTATAAAAAAAATAATTACATGACCGGGGCTAGAAGAAGACTAATTTAGTCTTATCATTAAGCCCCAAAAAATGCGTCATTACTAGACAAAATATAGTTTGACAATAAAATATAGTTTCAATGTATATATCTCTGATATATATTATAAAAGAAAATTTAAATATATCGCATATCGTTTAAAATTTATAGTTTTTCAAAAATAAGATATAACAATTGCTTTGTAAGATAAAAGAAACAAAATTTATTAAAATATTAAATGACAAAAATAACATTTAAGAACTGGTTCGAAAGATAAGAAGATATGATTTTATATAAAAACTTATGATATGATTTTATATAAAAACTTTTATATTTGATATAATATTAATAATATTAAAATAATAATATTAATAATATTAAAAAACTAATGTTAATAATATTAAAATAATAATATTAATAATATTAAAATAATAATAGTAAAGTTGACCTAATATTATTTAAAAGCAAAAAAAGATAGACATAAATATCAATATTAAACTAAATGGAAAAAAGCTTCATTGTAAGCGATTTGTAAATCATTTACTCGATTCGAATTTTGTCTTTATCAACCATTATAATAATACAAGGCAAGGAGATTGAACCCCTTCATCCCCCTACCCTCTCTTAAAACCGCCGCGGTTGGTTATACGCATAAGTTATGCATATATGTATATGCATAAGTTATGCAGCATAACTCAGTTTTAGTTAGTTTAATTGTAAAACACACAAATGCTTCGTGCGTTTTACAAAAAGTTTTAAACCCTAATGCATAGTAACTTAATGTGATCAAAAGCAGAAGGCCGTAAAGTTTGCACTGTAAAGCATGCAATCGTTAAATTCGGAGCGATCGTTGCGATCATGCAGTCGTTAAATTTGGAACGTTTTAAAACTTGTCACTAACACATTTTAAAATTATTTAATTTTGCGTAATTACATTAAGTAATGATAGTATTAATTAAAAGCACCAACAAATGAGTCAAAATAATTCTCTTAATTAAGATGAAAACAGTTAGAACAATGAAAAAATTCTGCACAACTATCTACAAAATCCTACTGCATCCTTACTTAGCAAAATTACTATTTATATGGTCATAAAACGATACAAGAGCTCTCTATCTATCGAAATAGCAAAAGGATCTTGAAGAAACAGTGGCTTTAAGAATAAGAAGCAGCAATTAGTACTCGACGATCATTCACGCAAAATCTCGGCTTATTGAAGAAGCCAAAAGGTATAAAGTTTTTTTTTTTTAGGTTATTTAGGTGCTCCCAGAAGTCCTTACGGTCTTATCACGGAGCACCGCAGGAAAGCATTTAACTAGAAGTTCACGCCTCCTTCCTTACCAATGTCGCTTATTGGGCTAGAGCCGGCGTCTGACCTCAGACCTTTGGGTTCTGAGCCAGAACTCTAACCACTGCGCCACGGCTGCTCAAATAGAGTTTCAGAGTTTTTTGTCTGAAAAGTTAAGAAATTTAACAATTTCAAGTCTTATCGAGCCATTAAATATCCAAACCTATCAGATAAACAACACTGACTACTAAAACTCGAGCTCGAAAACTTTATGACATAGTACTTACAAATTTTAATGGCTGCATAATTATGGATGACAAAGCGTACATCAAATGCGAATTCAAATAGCTCCCAGGTCCAAAATTTTACACTTCAATTGTTCGAAGAAGTGTCAGCAACAAGTTCAAGTATAAACCTTTGGATAAATTTAGTAAGAAACGTCTCTTGCGGCAAGCAATATGCAGCTGCGGTTTGAGATCTATAGCTTTTGTCACCTCGTCAACTTTAAACTCGAATGTTTACTTTAAGGAATGCTCACAAGCTAGACTTTTGTCATTTTATCGAAGTCACGATGCCTCCTTTTGGTTCTGGCTTGATCTTGTTCACTGTCATTATTCTAAGAAGACCGTGGAGTGGTACAATTTGAGAGATATCAAATTTTTGTCAAAAAACTTGAATCCAACAAACTGCCCTCAGTTCCGTCCTATTGAGAAATTTTGGGACATTGGTATAGAATATTTGCTTAAGAGTGGCAAACAATAAGTACAGCTAAAGATTTGACTAGAGGGTAGACATTAGTAGGAAAAAAAAGCTAAAGAAACTATGCTAAAGCTGATGTCGTCGATTAGTGTAAACGTTCGCTTATTTATTCAAAATAATAAAAAATATTAAAATAAAAAGCATTTTTATAATCTTCAAGTTCCTGATATTAAAATAAATATCGAAGTTTTTGCACTAGTTTAATTATTTTATATTTTTTAGGAATTTTTCATCGCTCCGAATTTAAAAATTGCTTGCTTTAGTTTATTCTTTTGTATACGTTTGATTAATATAATTATTCATTTATAAATATATATTTATTTTGTTTTTATTTTTTAATTCTAAATTTAATTTTTAAAATTTAAAGTGTTATTTTAAACTTTCATGTGATGTATGTCAAGCAATATTTTAAAGTTTGACACAAATAACAAATAAGCGAAAATACTGCGAAAAGAAAACAAGTCAATATTTCTACATATTTTAACAAGAAATATTATCAGAATAAGTTATTAAAATAGAAAACTTAATCATCTCCATTCCATGCACTTCTCAATTATCTGAAAATGAAAAAAACACTGCAAGCACTGAAAAGAACTTTAGAACTTTTAACTTTTATTGAGGATATTGGATATAAACTCAAAGACATAAATTCAGAATTCAAGATATGGATTAGTTAAAAAAAACTGTTTGCCCATGTGTTAAAAAAGGCAAAGAAGTAAAACAATACTTAAATCAATCTCACTTCACGAAAATTCCTAAATTTCTACAAAACCACTAACCCCTTCCCCCCCTAGAATGTAACGTAATTTAAAGATGCTATTTTATTCCCATTTAACTTGTGATTTAAGGTCAAAATTTATTGATAGTAAAGCGTCTTTGGATATATTGCTTTATTAGTTTTAAACCTTTTTTGTAAAATGGCGTAATGATCATTTATTAATAATTTAATGATTCCGTTTATATTTATAATCTTTTAGTAATTTGTCTAAAAATTTTAAATCGTCAAAACCGTAAGATATTTACATTTATGTTTTGTTTTTATTTAGAGAAATGGATTTTTTTTTATTATTATTCAATTGTTTTACTATTAAAATCATTATAAACTCGATATTTTAAAATAGCGTTTAAACAAGATTAAAGCAAAGTAGTAAATACTTTTTAAAATCAAATATATGATATAAATTATATTTATTTTTTAATGTAGCTGTTGTATACACGATTCAACCTGCTATTCTCGACCCGGATGGAGTTAAATCGTTTATGTTAACTCAAATTGTCTACGTAATTTTAAGAAGATAATACTGCGTTTAATCTTTTTTTTTCATTGTTAAACAAAATTGTTTAAACATTACTAAAGTTGTAAAATTTATCTTGTTTTTATTAAAATTATTTTAAAATTGAAGCATATTGTAAAGAGCGGATATATGTTTGCTGAGTAACCTCTGTTTAAAGAGTAAATAACAACTTTTATAAGAGTATATAATATTCTTTATAATTATTTGACTGAAAACAATCTGTCTGACGGTTGTGAAATCATTTGAAATCATGAAAAATAAATTTTGTGTCAAAATTAAAGCTATTTTGAGATGATTTTAAATGTTCATTTAAAACCATCTTAAAAAATGAGGTCGGTCAGGAACATCACGATTCCTCTGCTACTGGTAACATGTAACCCAGTATTACTGGTTTATGATCACAATAATTACCTTGTTGCTGGTAAAATATAACCGTCTACTACCTTCCTTTGTACTCCTTTTACCCAGTACTCCTGCTGCTTTGTAGGATTTGCTTTTCTAGGCAAAGGTTAGGAGAAAATAACTTTGTTTAAAAAAAATAACTAAGTTTACCCTGCCTATAAAAATAAAAATCCTTATCTTAGACGTTAAATGCATCCTGCTGTCTTGTAAAAGTCCTCCTAATTTAAGATTTAATAGATAAGCAGAATAATTCTGTTAACCAGCGTCGCATTCTTTTTTCATCTATTAGGCTAGCGTTAATATAAACCAGTGTTATATTGTTCTTGTCTAGGATGATAAACGCTGGATCTTCTATACTTTAATCATAGACTTTTGAATACTTGATAGTGACTAGACAACTTTTTCTATTATCTCCTAATGAGGGTTGAACTTTGTGATAGCTTTCAGGAAGGTTGATTCCCTTAGTAGCTGTAAAATATCAATGTATTAACAGTTCTATGTTGCGCATGGATGGTGTTCCTGTTATTGCTTTTAGTGTGCATTGTCGAGGCCACGTAAGAAGCCCTTAGTTATGACTTTGGGTTAATTAGCAAAGCTTATTAACCAAAACTACTTTGCCCATTGCTTGAGATACTATGTTCTATCTATGAATGAGTCAATTTCTTTTTAATATAAATCACGACAAAAGTATTTATTTGTTGACGACTTAACTTTAAAACTCCTGTCTTGACAATAGTCTTCTCTTTTCGACTGCTGAGAACAGGCAGTCGATCTTGAATCTGATCTCTTTTATAAAAGACATATGTAACAGCTTGGGGCTCGCAGTGGTTTATTAGTTTTAACTCTAACAAATCTCAGTTATTTACTGCAACTATCTTAATACTTGTGTAGTAATTATTTTTTTGTAAAATTAATTTTTTTAGTGATAACATATAAATAGGAGAAAAACTTATTTTTAAAACTTTTTTTAAGTTTATTTTTAGCAATTTTTTAAATTCATAAAAAAGTGTATGTTTTGAGAACCGTAATGTAAGGAGTTGCTTTCGAGAATTTCAAATTACCATTTCATTTTGGAATAAACAAACAACTTCTGTTGAACTAGTCAGTAATATATTGTACATTGATTTTACTGATCAGACTTTAAAACGCTTTATAAAAATTTATACTATTCAAACAACTTTAGTTATTGATAAAAGTTCTTCTATTATAATCTATATTATTAATTGGTTTCTGCAGAACCGCGTTTTGCTAAAACTATAAATTCTACATTACCTAAAATGAATTTCGGTTTAAGCTCAGTAAAAGTATCAAAACGCGTTGCAAGGATAAGCTCTAATAAACTATGAGTTATTTTCGTTTAGTTAAAATATTTGTGTTTAATTATGTTAAACCAAAAAATACCTAAAGTTAATTTTTCTGAAATAAAAATTCGATAGTATTTTTACTTAATAAAGTATTTTCAATGTAGCAACAGATTTTAATAGAATAAATTTTTTTGCAAGTGTTTAACAACATATATTTTGCAACCGGTTTACAGCATAAGCGGTTGCAGCAGTCTTAAGTAATTATGATATATATATGAGATGTTTCAAAGACATCTGATTATAGGCGTCTAACATTTAGATAATAATATTTAAATACTTTTTAGATATCTTTGTTAAGATTGTTGTAAAGATGTCTAAACAGATTTTTTACATATCTAATTATTAGCAGCCGTAAAGATGTCATTCTAAGACGTTGTCAAGATGTTCAAAAGACGGTTCCCGCTAAAAAATGAGGCCTTGATTTGATGTTGATTCAATGTTTCTCGTCAACATATTGATTTTTTTGTCCAAAATGTTTGCCACTTATCAACGTTGATTTGGTGTTTACAAAAAACGTTAATCGAATGTTGCTTTTCAACGTTTAATCAACAAACATTTTTTCTGGTGATTCAACACTGATTTTTATAATAGCCGACGGCATTTTGATATCGCTTTTTGATGCATATATCAAAAATATATATATCAACAATTTACGAAATATATATATATATATATATACATATATATATATATATATATATATATATATATATATATATATATATATATATATATATATATATATATATATATATATATATATATATATTTAAACAACTTTAAAATGTATTCTACAAAATAGAGTGCTCAATGTTCTTAAAAGAACAGAGCAATTATAAATTAGTAGGAAATCACTTAACAAATTTTTTTTTTCATTTAACACTGTGTTTTATCAATAAAAAGACTCATCAGAAATGCTCTCATCAATAAAAAAACTCATTATTTCCGGTGAGTCTTTTTATTGATGAAACACAGTGTTAAATGAAAAAAAATTTTGTTAAGTGATTTTCTACTAATTTATAATTTATATATATATTATGTATGTATATATGTATATATATAAAATATTTGTATATAAAATTTTTACATATTGCTCAAATATTTATTTGTTTCGTAAAAAACACGCTGTAAATAAAGGATTTAGCAAAAAATTTATTGATAGAGCAATTCAAAGCTAACTCGAATGAATAATGAAATAAAGTAGGCACTGCTTTAAGCAAGAAAGTTTTTTATTGAATTTAACACAAAATTTACATTTTCAAACAATTTATTTAGCGTTTGCAGCATTGTTCATTTTTAAAACTTTTCGTGTCGTGTTCCTGATTGCCTTAAAAATTTCGAAATGCCTGAATAACATTCCCATGTTTTTGCATCATGATGCTGTCGTGTAATCGCATCTAAATCAAAAATTCAAATCAAATTTGAAAAAAATCAAACTGCAGAAATTATAGCAAATAGTTACATAAATGACTGACGAGGATAAACAAAATATATTTCCTGTAAAAAAAAAAAAATCTAAAAAAATGCACAAAACCATTCTTACTCACTATCATATGATACAGGGTATATGTTTTAAAATTTATCTTTAATGAACCACCAGAGACATTAAAACAGGTCCCAGCGTCCTCGCTCATCAACAACTTTCCAGAAGCAAAAGCCCATTTATATGGAGTGTTACCTCCACAACGACTAAGAGAACTCATCTATTATTAAAAAAATAAAAATTACTTAAGGGTCAGAATACATATTATGTTCATTCTATATAAATAAAGTTATCTTAATTTCAATACATGGATTTTTAAAATTGACTCTTGAATCACTTTTCTGATTTGATTCAAAATTTTGAAAATTTGTGGGGGTCTTATGTAATCCTTGATATTAAAATAATAAGCAACAGTACCTTTTTATCTATTTTTGCCGTCCAACTCAACGCAACTTTTTGAAAATCTTAAAAAAAAAAAATGTAGTAAAATAAATAATATTATTATTTATGTAAAACATTTTGTAAAAAATTAAACAAAAATAAATAAAACTTTGATTAACACATTGAAATGTACACTCTTAAAAATTTAATTTACCCTGGCAAGACAAATGTCTTTCTCTGCTATCCTCTTTATCCGAAACACAATTTGTAGAGCCATTTTCTACCTAGGTATAGATGAATTATACATACAAAAATTAAACAAAATTTTTAAACATTATATAGTGATTTTTATTTAAACTTGTCAACAAACATATATTTATAAAATATTTGTCAACAAAATTATATTCTATAACATATAGTTCTGATTTCTATTAATTTTTTTACTGCACACGCACACAGATTTTAATTAGAACAAAAGCAACTTTTTTTTACCAATATATTTTAAGACAACATCATTTTCCCTTGAGATAGATTCGTTTCTTTCGAGAAGTCAATGTTATTTTCAGCAACTGAAAAGCTCGCTATTTCACTGTGTAAATGGGGAGTTGATATCGAATTAAAAACATCTATAATTCAGTAAAAAAATAAGCATGCTTATTTTAACAAACCATTATTTTACTTTTACAAATATATAGTTAACCTGCTATATTTAGAATCACATTAGATGTTCTTTGGCTATTTGAACTATCAAAATAATATCTTCCATATAGTTCTTCATCACCAACCACAACATCTTCATCACTTTCACAGAATGTCATTGCCGTCTTTCTCCTTTAATATAAACTTTACTTTTTAAACAAAAAAAGTGCATGATATGTGTAATTCTTTATTGCAAAATTTTTTATTTATTAAAAACTAATTTTAGTAGTTTTACTTTTGCTTTGTCCCTTTTTTCTCTTCGGTGTCAGTTTTTTATTTGAAGTATCTGCTGCTTTCTTTAAGCGTGACTGAGCTTTTTCATAAAAATCTAAACACAAATCTATGCACGTAAAATCATTCATCAATATCTAATGAAAATGTAATTGAAATGTTTGCGGCAAAAGCAGGCTCTATGAGAATGGGGTGCAGTTGGTGCACCGCATAAAAATTAATGAACTTTAATGAAAAACCCATGAAAATAAATGAATTTTTTAGTTTTTAAAAAGCACTAAAAGTTTTAAAAAAATACTAAAAACATTGTTAAAACTTTTTTTTATAAAGACTCCAAAATAAAAATATTTTTGTCAACGATTAAAAAAACTTTTTTTAATTGTTGGAAATCTTCTTTAAACATTCTAAAGACATTCAGAACATATAATTTAAACAAATGCCCATTGGAATATTGGATTTAAAATAAGTGATACTAAATGAAAGAATAGTCATATTGTAAAGAGGGGGCCAAAATAAATTTGCACCAGCACATGTTTATCCTCTCCAGTGCCCTGGTCAAAACATACAGTTCAGTATCTAATTTAATTATTTTACATTTTTTTATAGTAATTGCAAACCTGTAGTGTATAAAATCTTAGCTGGGTATATCTTCTAATCAGAGGTTGGTGCCTGCAAGGTTGTGACAGCTTTACGAATTGCAGTGGAACTTTTAAATAAGGGCCTGAAGCATTTCCCATCATTTTTCATCCAACTTTTAGCAATCACTTCCATTTTTTTTAATTTTTCCATTTAAAAATTCAACAATGGCAAATAACATTTCAATATTCTGGTGCAATTTAATTCTAAACAACCTTATATAAGTTACAAAATAAAATTAAAAATACATTAGAGATTAAAAACTTTGTAAAACGCTTTTTATATTTATTAATGTAAAACACCAGCGTAAATATTTTATTATTTCTATAAACATACCAGATATTTATTTCACACAAAAAACTTATAAATTAAAATGCATTAAACTCACTTTAAAATTATTTAATGAACTATATATTTGACAAATTTATAACAAATTTTACAAAATGACACATCCACAGACATTCTTTAAAAATTGATGGTCTGCAAGTATAATTAAAATTTGTGTTTTTAATTCAAGAAATCAGTGATCATAAGCAATATCACAATGTCTAAGCAGAAAAAAAGCATAACAACCTTTTAGAACAGGTATAATCAAACTTTTTTTCAAAAGTTCTTTTTTTTTCAGAAAAATTGTTTTTAGGTTGGCTAATGAATTTATATAATAAACGTCTAAATAAGATGTTTCAAAACAATCAGCAAAAAACTTTCAAACTGAATGAAAATTTAGAGTGTTGCATTTTGCAAGATCTACCAAAACCTCTTCTACTAAAATAAACCCTTTGTCTTGAATGTAATAAACTCTGTCTCGTAGATTTGAAGTGATCTTTTTATTTACCACTTGGACAGAAATTTCTTTACCATTCCTTTCTCTAAAAAAATATCCAACTTTTTTCTCTCATCTAGTTGATTCACTATTTGGGCAACATTCTGATGTGATTTTCGCACCATTTTTTTAATTCAACCCAAAAAGTTCTCAAAAGGCTAAGCTGATAAATGATCACGACTCTACCTAAAGTTAACACAACCATCAGCTAAATGAATTATGCTATGAACATTGTATATTACCAAGATCTCCCCATACAAAATTTGTACTTTTCTAACAAACCATATAAGCAACTGTTTAGCAAATGCCACTAACAATTCATTTTTCACCATTTTATCAGAAAGCAGTTTGTGCATAGCAATTGAAAAAGAAATAAGTCATAGTTTTATTTATTTTTCCTTTTTAAAACAACAGGTCCAGCATAAAGCAGAAAGAATCGAAACTCTGTTGCTTTTCACTTCTCAAGTTCATTTAAAGAGCGTGGTCTACATTGAAAATTGGATGGTGTATAACTTCGTAAATTTATGAGTTCATTTGAAATACTGTCTTTAACAGATTGACTTATTCTGATACATTGGGGAGGTGCATATAGTCCAATGGGAGTCTTTAACAGATTGACTCATTCTAATACATTATAAGGTGCATATAGTCCAATGGGAGTCCAATTTCCATTGGGAAATTTAACTGAACAAGTGGAAAAAGACTCTCATGTTGGTGACCTTCTTCTTTATACAAATTATTTTTAAAAGCCATGTCAGTACGAAGTAATGTAGTTGTTTCCAACAATCTTACGCCATGTTTTTGTGTGCCAACTGCCATACATCTTTCACAGCAATGGTAGCCACTATGTGCTATAATGCATTTAACAAATGCTCTTGCAGGCGCATCACAAACTAAAGCTTTAATAGTCACATGCAGCTGTTTATACCCATTAGTTTGCAATTTTTTCATTTCAAGAATAAAATCTTCAGAGTACTCATTCAAATAGTTTGGTTTTCCCTGACCATACCAAATTGCAACCGCAGGTGGTCCTTTTCTTTTAATCGTAAATAGTATAGACCAAATGGAAGTCTTTTTACTATTGTACATAGGTACACCATTAATACTTACAATTTTCCTTATTTCCAACTGTTGATATATAATAATCAATTGCACTTTCAACTCCAAGATATATATAATCGCCTCCACTGACATATAAAACATTAACTTTTTGAAGAGATTTTTGTAATGTCTGCCTGCATTTCGGTATAGATGGAGTAAATTTATTTAAGTGAAATAAAAGTGCATTAAAAGCATCATCTTTTATATAGTATTTTAATGACCATTCATATAAAAAATCTTTTGTTGAAGTTAGAGTATCAATACTACTATATAAACTATTTTCAACTGCAATGTCATCAACATCACCATAATTAGATTCAACTTTACTTAAACAAAATTTATTTTCAGGCAAAGTGATTGAAAACATCATTTGTTAATTTCAGCAATTGCTGAAATTAACAAAAGATTGCATGCCAATCTCTTTTGTTACCTGGAACATTTACTTATATTTGTCAAAGGTGGGCACCCAATAATTTTTTCTTAATCCGATAATCGATAGTCCGATAGTTTATTTTCTTAATCCGATAATCGATAGTCCGATAATTTTCCAGATTCACCGGTCCGATAATCGATAGTCCGATAGTTAAAAAAAAAGACCAATCCGATAATTTTAAGTCCGATAATTTCCCAGATTTACCGGTCCGATAATTTAAGTCCGATAATCTTAGTTAAAAAAATTAATTAATGAAATTATCTCTTCTCTTGAAAGATCTTGTGTATTAATGTTAAAAAATTCCAGAATAAAAAAATTTCCTCTGAGGTTTTTTTTTAACATGTTGACCTCCAAAATGCATGTTCCGATCATAATTATCTCAAAATATCAAAAACATAAATAACTAAATGCATCTTATAGTTTATCTTGTCACCCAAAGCAGTATGCCATGGTGGTATATAGAAAAATTGCTGTCCAGCATATAAAAAAAATAACAACAAAAATTTTTGCATTAGAAAATTTCGACAAAAAAGAGAATGATAATTTTTCCAACAAATTTTAGAAAGTTGTAAAAAGAAAACGTACAAAAAATTTATTTTAAGAAAGCAACGGAAGGTTACCCTTGATAAAAACAAGTTTTTCAAAGTTGTCGGCTGTCAGGTTCGACCGCTTAGGCCTCAAGATATCTGAACCACTACTGAACAGCCTCTCCACAGCTGCAGAGGAGGGGAGGGGGTGTTGTACTTGAGGAACATATCCAACCAGGCAACTCTGTGGAGCAGGGGGAACTGGTCATAAGAGACACGTAGTTTACTGTTCACTCTGATTCTGTTCCACTCATCGTAAGCTTTTTCAATGTCCTCCTCAAGGACACCCTTTCTTGCCAACAGATCGTCGTCGTCCCTCATGTACTTGAAGGGGTCCTCCTCATCTTCTTTCTGCATCTGGCCAGTCTCTCCACCAGTCTCTTCTCCAGGGCTGGCCCTGATCACCATCTGTCTGACAATTTGCCTCTTGATGTCACCTTTCAAGGCTGGGTTAAGATACCCAACCACACTTAGCTTGAAATGGGGGTGGAGGGCAGTGGCCACTAGAAGGTCCTTATCCTCAAACATCTTCTCAAACCTCCCCTTCAAGGCCACACGTGGATTTTGAGGGTTCTCCAGCAGGTATGTTATCAACGCCTGCCCCTCAACAATGCTGTTATCCCTCCTCGAGCCTGCTACTTGGTCCTTCATCAGCTTAATAGTAGGCAGGAGAATGCCCATATAGACATTCGCTTCAGACTGCAAAGTGTCCAGGCATGTTGCAACCGGTTTCATTATCTTGCAGTACTGAGCGAGCAGGTCCTTATCAGTACTGTACAAATAAGGCAAGCTTTGCTTAAGCATTACAGCATTCAGCTTTTCCATCATATCTCGGTCCTCCAGCACCTCAAGCAGAGCAGCACAGGAATCGTAGTATGAGTTCCAGCGTGTCACCCCTGGTGTCTGAAGCTTTTTACCGATGGCCTCCTTGATCTGATTGGCCGCCACTGTCCTCCTGTTCTGACAATTCCACAATCCCTGTGCCTTGCCATCTGTCTTAGTGAAGGGAGCCCTCCCACCATAGTTCCAGCCTGGCACCTTAGAAATTATATTAACATTTAAAATTACGTTTAAAAATTGATAAGTTAGAGTTAGTAACAAATAATTAAATAATACTTAACTTAACTTAAAATATTTTAAAACTTAAGTGTAAAAAATCACCTTGCTAATGTCTGATGTTGCCATCAAGTTGACTGTGTGGGCTGCACAGCGGCGGTGCTTGGGCAGCTCTTTGCAGACCTCATCATCCATCCACTCCTCCAGGAGGTCCTCCACCAAGATGGTCATGACAACAGCCTCATCAGAGTCAAGGTCAGGGTCACAATCCTCCTGAATTCATTAGTGAATTAGAAAATAAATAAATAATAAGGTAATAATAACTAATATGTATGGTAATAACAACATTTAAAATAGTTTAAACTAATCTATTTCTTTCAAAAAGAAAAGAATGGATGAAATCCACATTCAAATAAATTTCTTATTGGATGAGCTCTTCTTAAATCAGGGGTCTATATATTGGGAAATACCCCGGGTGCAGGGGGAATATGGTCCCAGAACCATATACAAATATATATTTTTTTAAATATAAAAGGGGAAAAAAGTTCACAAAGGGGAAGGGGGGGGGGTATGGTTTTTTATCAAATATATAGATTCCTGTCTTAAAATAATTTCAATACTAATCAAATTTTAATTGATTAAATCTTTTCATTTTAGCAACATTTCTTACTCAATCTGGGCTGTTCAATAAGCAAAAGTGAAACTTTGAAATTAAATCATTGAATTTTTTTTTTTTTACAATAACGATTAGCCTACCTCTTCAAACTCCTCTTCACCCTCCTCTGTATCTCCACCCAGCAGGATCTTGCAGGCGGCAACATAGTTAGCACCATTGTCAGTTGTTGTGCTGATGACCTTAGTGGAGATGCCGAACTTCTGGTGCAGGTCGAGCATGACCCTGGCGAGGTAGGCACCAGTTTGCTGGACTTTTATCTCCTTTATGCCCAGGATAGCATTTTTTCTGTCGAGGTTGACAGGGTCGATATAATGCACTGTCATTCCAATAAAGGCCCTGTTGTGGGCGCTCCAGC
>NC_088920.1:63482500-63547500 GCF_038396675.1 Hydra vulgaris | reverse complement strand
AATGTAAATGCCTAAAAATCTTGTGACCGACTCCTTTTTTATTTCCATTTTATCAATGAAAAGTTTAGGTAAATTATTTGGTAAAAAACGCTTTTTTGCGAGGGAGTGGAAAAGGATCCATTTTGTTTTGTCAATGTTTAACGTTAACTTGTTGCACTTAAACCAGATGGAGATGTGATTGAGTTCTTTATTCATATTTGAAAAAAGCTCATAAATGTCACTGTTTGACAGAAATAAATTAGTATCGTCCGCAAACATGATACTCATAAGGTTAGAAGCTTTATTTAAATCATTTATATAGACTAAAAACAAAAGTGGGCCTAGAATAGAACCTTGTGGAACACCACATTTTATGTCAATTAATTTTTCATTTTGAAAATAATCTCCATAGAAAACAAATTGTTTTCTATTTGTCAAATAACTTTTATACCATTTTATTAATTTGCCATTAATTCCATAAAATTTGAGTTTCTTAAGTAGAATTTTGTGATCGACCGTGTCGAATGCTTTTGATAGGTCAATGAAAATACCTAGTGTATATTGTGATCTACCAAATGAATTGGAAATTTCACGAATGAACTGTGTAATGGCTTGTTCAGTTGAACAATTTTTTTTTAAACCGAATTGATTTTTATATAGAAGTTTATTTAGATTAAGGTATTTGTATGTTCTATTGTATATAATTCTTTCTAAAATTTTCGAGAAGGTTGAAAGAACTGAGATAGGGCGATAATTACTAATATTTGATTTTTTTCCGTCTTTGTAAATTGGAGTAACTTTAGCTATTTTTAATTGGTCGGGGAATACACCTTGCTGTATAGATGCCCTGAACACTTTATAAAGAATACATTTTAAATTTTCAAAGCAATCTATGACTATGTTGCCATTTATTTCGTCCGCACCTGTAGCTTTGTTTCTTTTAAGAGATTTGTAAGCTCTCTCAAACTCATCAAAAGATAAGTCAGAATATAAATTATCTATAAAAAGCGAATTATTTATAGGCTCAAGGAAATCACTAAAAGTTTTTTCCGTAATAGGAATCTTATTTGCCAATTTAATTCCTATATCAATAAAATATTTATAAAACTCGTTTGCAATTTCGTTTGGTTCATATATATTTGTTTTATTTATTCTAATTACTTTAGGAAGGTAGTTTGAATTTGTTTTTTGTTTTCCTGTTATTTCTTTCAACGTTCTCCAAGTATTTTTTGAGTCGTTTTTAAATTTACTAATTAAATTTGAATAATAATTTTTTTTAAGTTTTTTACGAATTTTTTCAAATAAATGTTGGTAATTTTTATATTTTTGTTGGTTTTCATCTGATTTTGTTTTTAAATATTTTATATATAGTTTCTGTTTGATTTTAGAGGATTTTCTAAGTCCTTTGGTAATCCATGGACTATTCAAGGTTTTTTTTTTGTTATTTGTTCTCAAAGTGGAAAGTTTTCATTGTATATTGAGAAGAAAGTATCAAAGAACTTATTATATATTGTATTTGCGTCATCACTAAAGTTAATATGTTTCCAATGCAGAAGTGATAATTGATATTGAAAGGATTTTATATTGTTTTCGTTGAAGACACGTTTTTTTATTATATTTTGTCTTTCGGGGTTATTAGAGGATACAGTATGAATTGTAAGAAAAATGGGGAAATGATCGGATATGTCGGTTTTTATAATTCCTTTTTGTAATTTCTTATTATAAATATCTGTTGTAAAAATATTGTCAATCAACGTCGTTGAAGTTTTGGTTATTCTAGTAGGGCGATTAATTAAAGGAAGAGCTCCTGCCATAAATATTTCATCATAAAAACTTTTTTATCTTTATGTCGCATGATAAGAACAACGTGTGTTCACATCATTAAAAAAGTTGACATCTGGATCTGAATTTAAGTATTTATCATGAAAATTAAAAGTAAAGGATTCGTAGTCATCCATTTTTGTTTTTAAATTTGATTATAGAATATTAAAAGAATTCCTTTATAATTATAGGTCACGAGTAATTAATTTATTGTAAGTTACTTTAGCAAACTTACCTTTCGCTCGCAATTCCTTCGCTTCTTTGAAAAGCTTTCTTCGTAAATTTATTGTAAAATCGCTAAAGTCTTCGTTAACGTACAACCGCTCGTTCCAAAGCTTCATCGTCGTATATTTGTTTAACACTAGGGCTTTGTCTTCGTAGTTTTGAAATCGAACAACTATTGATCTGTTTTTTCCTGTTTCTTTTCCAACTCGATGGGCTCTATCTATTAAAATATTTTCTTGTATATGAAGCTTCGTATTGAGGAATTCTTTGATTTTTTGTTCACTTTCTTCCCAAGTTTCATTAGCTTTATCTTCAATCCCAACAAATCTCAAGCTGTTTCTACGGCTTCTGTCTTCTAGTTCTGCTATTTTCTCTTCAATGTTATTGTTTCCATTTTCAATATTACTTATATCTGGTGATTTTTTCGACTCTGTTTTTTTTTAATTCTGTAAGTTCAATTATTATTTTATCATAGCTTTTGCTTATAAATTCAACAGCTTTCTGTACCTCAGATAATTCTTTTTTTAACGTTAAGTTTTCATCTTTTAAGTTATTAAATTTAATTTCCATTTTTTCTATCCGATCATTAAAAATTTTCATCATAGTATTCTCATGATTTTCAAGGATTTCTTTAAGTTGTGCTGGTGTAAAGTTTTTCGCCATTATTATAAGTTTTTTAAAACGCTCTTAAAAACACGTCCGTTCGCGGTGAAAATTGCGGTGAAAAAAAACTTAACTGAAAAAAAAAAAAAAAACTTAACTTAACAGACTTAACTGCTGTTAAAAGCACAGAGACACTCAGACTCTTCTGGTGATACTCAGAACGATGAAATGAATGCAGCAAGGACCCAGCGAGAGCGGAGTTACTATTATAAATTGTTCAAATTATGCGCCACCTGTCCAAGAATGCCGCGGAAGGCTGTCTAAATGTCGTTTTTTTTGTGAAAAATACTCCAATTTTGAAATTCAAAATATTAAATATATGAACATTTTAAAAAATAGAAGTCAGATAGTTTTGAGTCTGTCCGATAATTTAGTCCGATAGTTTTGAGTCGGTCCGATAATTTAGTCCGATAGTTTAAAAAAAAATTTTATTACGATAATTTTTCTTTGATCCGATAGTTATCGCTTTATCGGAAGTTCAACTTTGCCGGTCCGATAATCGATAGTCCGATAGTTAGGTTAGTCCGATAATCGATAATTTTTTCTTAATCCGATAATTATCGATTATCGATTATCGGAACTTTTATCGGAAGTGCCCACCTTTGATATTTGTGAGGAAATTTTTTGGCTAAACATTTATATATATATATATATATATATATATATATATATATATATATATATATATATATAAATATATATATATATATATACATATATATATATATATATATATATATATATATATATATATATATATATATATATATATATATATATATACATATATGTATCTCTCTCTCTCTCTCTCTCTCTCTCTCTCTCTATATATATATATATATATATATATATATATATATATATATATATATATATATATATATATATATATATATATATATATATATATTATATATATATATATATATATATATATATATATATATATATATATATATCTCTATATATATCTATATATATATATATATATATATATATATATATATATATATATATATATATATATATAATATATATATATATATATATGTATGTATATATATATATATATATATATATATATATATATATATATATATATATATATATATATATATATATATATATATATATATATATATATATATATACATATTAAGGTAAATTAGTACTAGGAGAACTCATCGATCTCTCCAAAACATTTGATTCTGTGGATCACAGTATTTTACTTGCAAAACTAAACTTTTACGGGATTTTTAGTTTGACTTAAAAGTGGATCAAAAACTACGTTTGCAACCGAAAATAAAATGTTATGGAACTAAGTCAGGAAGTCTTGGTGTAGTGCGTAGTGTCCCACACGGATCAATCCCGGAGCCTTTATTATTTTTAATATACATCAATGATATGCCTAAAGCTTCATCTGGAATTGGACTTGATACTGGAAAGGTACACTTTCTTATAGCTAAATATCATTGCAGCATTCTAGCCTATTTTTGTTTATGTGTATTTCATCTGAAAAGACATGAATAATGCGTCTTAAAGACGCATTTTTCATGTCTTTTTTTGACAAGATAAAGACAAAAAAAGACCTCTTTTCGATGCTGAAAAAAAGATGTCTTTTATATTTGCATAATTGACTAAAAACAGACGCCTTAAAGACATCGTAAATAAGACTTTTAAACCCCAGTGGGAAAAAAGACGTCTTTTTAATGTCTTTTTTCCCACTGGGATTCTTGACTAAAGAAGGTGTACTACTTGTAGTTGAAACGGTAAAAAAATTTCATTATCTTAATCAAATGAATAAGATTAGATTAAATTTATGTTCACTTTCACATTCATTACTAAAAATTTATTTACATAAAATATTTATATAGAAATTCCAAAATGCATGGTTAACACTGTTAAAGATATAAAATTTAAGCTAATATGCAAAAACGTCGGATGTCAATTTATCAAATGTGCTTATGGGCAAGTACTCGAACCAAATGGTTGCTAAACATGATCCTGTCGAAGTAAGCAATTAAAAAAAGTTGTTTATTTAATTTTTATATAATTAATTCACAAATGAAAAGCGCTTTTCTAAAAAGAGCTAAGTCGCAAAAGAAAGCAAAAAAAAATTACTTATCAAGCAAAGTATTTTTTTAATCTCAATAATTTTGTAATCGTAAATAAAGATAATAAACAATCTCTATATTTATACTAACATAGTTAGATTTGTACTTTTTTCGATAAAGAATCCTAATTTCGAAAAACTTAATTTAGGAAAACCTGGCTTTGGGAAAAACGCTCTTCAATTACTGCAAATAGTAACTTACTCGTTACATCTTTCTCAAGGAATTCAAGAATGTTTATAGAGCTATTTTATACAGAGTTAAATTAATAATTTTTAAGAAAAATTATTATTTGTCATAAGGTCATTATGAGATGGGTCAAATATATATATATATATATATATATATATATATATATATATATATATATATATATATATATATATATATATATATGTATATATATATATATATATATATATATATATATATATATATATATATATATATATATATATATTTTTTTTTTTTTTAAACTATTCATTCCTTTTTTAACTATCCATACCTTTTTTTTGTTTGTTTTTCTTCAGATAATATAAACTTCGATTTTTCTAAATGACAAAAGTAATAATTTAAAACAACTAAATTACAACAATGTTAGTTGTTGTTGTTATTTTTGTAAAGCTACGTACATTAGTTTACAATCACCTGTACTAGGTTATAGATTTATACTTACTATTATAACATAATATATATTATTTTTTATACTTTAACAAACGGTTTAAAAAATGTTTTAGCCTAGTTAGAAAATATTGTATGAATAAATCCAAAGCATTGAAAATTTTTTTAACCTTGATTGAAAGATTATTCAATAAAGTAAACTATTGGCCTACCTATGTATAAAAAAAACTATTATCTAACAAAATCAGATTTGATCAGTTTTTATACTCGATGGTTTTGAAGTCTTTTGAATATTTTATCAGCCTAAAGTTTTTATTTGTTTTACTAATACTATAAATTTATATTACTCTCTTAATTAAATAATTGACTCAATTCTATTTATCTAGTTAATAAATTTAGGAATTTTATTTAGCTTCATCTTCTTTATGCACCAAAGATGAATGTTGTAAGGAGCCAACGCGTTTTTGCAGAACAAATAACAAGTAAATTTATCAAACTAATCGTTAAATGAAAGTTGAAAAAATAAATTTTAATAAATACTAAATTTAATATTCTGCTAGTAAATGATATTTAAGCAAATATTGCAACAATTTCATGTTCTGAATTTAATTTCAGTTGTTGTATACGCGATTCAACATGCTTTTCTAAAGAAGTTTTCGTCAAGAAGAACAATTTAACATGCTATCATAACTCTTAATAGTACAGAAGCTAGTCTCGTTATTAAACTCATTTTTGGAAAATGCAATAAAGCATAGTATTAAAATTTTCTTCTCCGTATGTTTACATATATATATATATATATATATATATATATATATATATATATATATATATATATATATATATATATATATATATATATATACAAACATATAAATTATATGATTCAGGAAAGCAAGATGAACGAAGTAAATTCCAAAGAACTAATGGTCAAAGAAAAAATCTAGTCGAATAAGAGTTTTTGGAGCGCTTAGGAAAAGTTACAGAAAAAGTATGAAACTTAATTGAATGACGAGTAACACAAAAATGAATTTTAGTGGATGGCCCATAGAAGCGAGCTCTTTAGGGCAGTGCCAGTTATAATATTTTTAAAAAATAGAAAAAGAAGCATTACGACAATGTGATAATGGTTGAAGGTTGGCTGCAAGAACAGGTTCAACTACGTTTACATCGCGTTTTTGCACCTTGTCAAAAAGAGAAAGGACATCAATATCTCGAAAATACAATCTCAAGGAACATAGGCCTGCTATGCAGAGCTAAGCCTTTTTTAAATCCAACTTGCTTAAAGCTTTTATATTTCTCGTTCATTCATTGCCATCTTAATTATGCAAATATTGCTTGGTGCAGTACAAATAAAAATAAAATAAAAAAACTATTTAATAAACAAAAGCATGCAATCAGAATCATTTCCAATGTGGGCCGTTATACACACTCCCAAGCATTATTTGTTAATTTAAATATAATGAATGTTTATCAATTAAATGTCTATCAAGTTCTTATATTTATGTTCAAAATTAATAAAAATATATCTCCTAAAATTTTTTACCCATTATTCAAAATAAATCAGAATAGATATCTCACCAGATTTTCAAATAACAGTTATATCCAACCCAAAAGTTATTTTGCGGCGACCGAATTTTCAATTTCTACTAGAGGGCCGAAATTATGGAATAAAATATTAACTAATGAACTTAAAACAATTTCTATGCTAAATGAGTTTAAGAATAAATTAAAGCAAAAACTACAGATGATCGACGTAGCGCTCAGCTTTTTCTGAAGTTTTAATGAGGCTTGAAAAAAAAAAAATATATATATATATATATATATAAAATTATGGTTTATAAGAATTATTCACATATTTAAAGGTATATGCTGGTGTAAAAGGAAAGCTTCAGGATTATGCGTATTTGCTTGCTTGCTTATTAGTAATATAGTTTCTTTGTACATTTTCCTTTTTTTCTTTTTTTAAAATTTTTCTTAACCAACACAAAAACAAAAAGTTAAAGTAGGACTTTAGGACCGATGATTTTTATTCTATAAAGTCTTTATAAAAATGTTTTATATTATATAGTGTTACGTTTTTAAATTTTTGTTGTCTTATATTTACGGTATAGACTAAGGGGCTTGGTGATAAGACCAATTATGTCTTCTTCTTGCCCCTGCTATTTGTATTTATATTATGCTTTACGACTTTAATAAATTTATATGGCAAAAAAAAAAAAAAAAAAAAAAAAAAAAAAAAAAAAAAAAAATTTGAAGATCCGCCCCAGATATGGAAACAGTATTTGATACAAGGACGGATTTGAGATTTATAGAGAAAAAGAAAAGAATCCAAAGTAAAAAAGTAACGAGCACGATAAAAAGATATAACCTTAGCAGATGCTAATTTTGCAATGAACTTGATATACGGTTTAAAAGAAAGATCGGAAGTAAGAGTTAATCCTATTAGATGAAGGGTAGATGACTCGTCGAGTACATCGCCATTCATATATATATATACAGGAAATATCTAGAAAACAAAATTGAGAACGTTAGTTAGAATAATTTCTTAGTTTTAACCATAGGGGATAAATTACCCCCACAACCAGAACTTAAAGATTTTTATCAACCAAGCAATGAACAAAATACAGGGTTAATATGTTGATACGTTACCAAAAAGTAAACAATTTTAAGATAAAGTACAAAAAGTCAGCCTAACGCAATCCAGCCAGATGTCACATAAAGCTAACAGTTTTTTTAGTTTTTGAATTTTTTTTTATTTAAAAAGGTTTTTTTTTTATTTTTAGAACTTTTCAAAATTTTTTTATTTTTTTAATGAGCACGTTGATTTACTGCTAAAAAGTATAGTTACATTTATCTACTTGAGCATAAATGTAGCTAGAACACAAATTCCAAAGATTGAAGCAACAAGAGCATAATATCTTGCTAAGGCAATAAGCTCAGGAACAACATAGTTAAACAAGGGTTCAGGGATGATCGATAAAAAAACAGGATCAGCGTTCACACCAAGAGCGGTTCCATATGCATTTATAGCAGCGTTTTTTTTCATTTCAGTTTGGTTACCTTGCTGCCCTACAACAAAAAGATCTGCATTGATCAATCCATGGTGGTTTTTTACTGCTGCTTGCCATGCAGCAGTAAAAAACCACCATGTTCTTTACTGCTGCATGAAGCAATTAGGTATAACCAGCTTGAAGTTGTAAAGTTCATCCAAGTAATAAATTTAATTAAACTAGGCAAATTGAGGCTTTTAAAAAAGCTGTGCATATTAAGTCATTAGAAATTGTACAATATTTGACTGATGAAAAATGTAAGCGGGATTATAGCTATATAACTTTAGCTGTGAGAAATAAAAACAAAAATCTTTGTTACATACCGCTATACACCCATATGTTTGATATTCATGCCTTGCTCTTAATGATGGTGCTCATGTTGAAACTACTGAGTGGACAACTAAATATAAACGTCTCTATGAAATAGTAAAAAAATATCTTAAAACTGCAAAAACACTTATTGAACAAGTGTGTACTTGTAGATAAAGATGGATTATAATGAAGCTCAAGAAGCGATTGAAAAATTGAAGCATATTTTTGCTCATTATCAAGATATTACAAGATATTGAAAGATATATTGAATTTGATAAAATATAATATATATAATAATTTCACTGCGAATCTTAAAGGCTAATCTAAATTTTTTTATAGCATTATAAATTTTTGCTCTTTCCTCAATAAAAAATTTCAGTCATCAAAATAATTTTTCCTCAATAAAAAGATTTAGTCATCAAAATAATTTTATTAGAAATGTTTATTATTTCTGAATCAAGGTAAGACACATGAAAGTATATATAACAAGTGCAAACTCATGCAAATCTTGCACGGAGTTGTGATCTTTTTTTACCACACAACTCGCTAACATACTTATCAAAATCTTTTTTGTTATCTTTAGCTAAGGTAGCTAAGGCGTTTGCTTTTTGTATTTTTTAATAACCTTTTCATTTTTATATTTTAGACACGTCTTTCTAACTATAAGTTTATAATGGAGCTTTCTAAGATTTACTATAGCTTAAAAGAATATTGCATGGTCTTGCTGCTATTAAAAAACTTGCAGCTGAAGCAAAAGTTTCTAACAAAGAAGCTGGTGAACGGCTTAAAAAGCAAGCAATACGGCAAATTTATTTACCTGCCCTTACCTATATACAAAAAGAGATGGTTAACAAAACTCATCCTAAAAAAGTCCACAAAGCTGATCTGATTTATCTCCCTCATGACAATGTTGGTCAATAAACCAATAAACATGCATTATTAGTTGTTTACGTAGCAAGCCGCTTCAAAGACGCTGAGCCTCTTAAAAACTGCTAATGTTTCAGAAGCTCTCGCTAAAATATGTAAGCGTGGTCCAATCTTATCTAAGTTAATGCTCGATGTGAATTTAAAGGAGCAAAAACAAAACTTATTGAAAGGAATAAAGTCCAGATCAGGCGAGCTGCAGCTGGAAATCATAAAGAGCAGTACATCGGTGAACGCTATAATCGCACACTCGCTGAAAAACTTTTAAGTTGCCGGTATGGTCAAGAGTTGCTAATGACTATAAAATCAGTTGCATGGGTAAAAGGTTTATCTGCTTTCATAAAATCAATTAAAAGTCAAACTACACGCTTATATGAGGAAAAACCAATAGATGCAAATTAAAATGAAAAAAGCATATTTAGCCCCATTAATGCCTGCTGCAAGAAAAAAAATTGTAGTTTTTCCTAGTGTAAAAGTTTATTAGTTGTATGCTCCAGGTGAGCTAGAAGGGGGTCAAATTAGGGCTTCTGAGTCAATTTGGTCTTTAAAGACTTATTCTATTGATTCAGTTGTGCAACAAAGAGGTAAACCAGCCCTTTTATCGTCTTGTTAGTAGATCGAATAGATAATTCGTTTGTAAAGAGTTACAACTTGTTCCGTCTGGAAGAACTGATATAAGTTTATGACCATACGGCAAAAACTGTAACTCCATTAGGAGCAATTCGTCGCTTAGAATCAAGAGGGCTTAGAGACATTTTTTCTTGCTCGTATGTATATGTTTCAGTTCAATCTGAATGTTGAGACACTGTTTATATGTTTCATGCTTTAGATCTTTTTTAACAACTTTTTTTGCTAGTTTTTGTTATAATTATTAGCTTTGAGAAAAAAGTACATCTTGGGTCGTAAAGCGATAAATTCTTGAATTAATCGACCATTTGATTTATCCTTGAATTTACCAACAACATTTTAATTGGTCTCATTAAAGCATGGATGATCTTTCGGATATCCACTGAAATCGTAGTGTTCAGAAATTATTTTCTTATTTTTAAAAATATCTTTTGTTTCCATCAACCATGAGCGAGATCTCGTCTCGTTCTCGTTTCTTGTGAGAAATATGACTTCTCGTGGGAAATGAGAAATAGAAAATTCTCGCGAGAAGTAGAACGAGACTTAAATGTAAAACAAATTATACTCATTTTTAGAAAAAAAAAAAATTCTTTATAACAAACAATTTGGCTTCAGAACAGGACATTCTACTGATCATGCAATTCTTCATCTCATTCAGATTATTTTTCAAGGTTTTGACAAAAGCAAGGTAACTTTAGGAATTTTCATAGATCTTAGTAAGGCGTTCGACACTGTTGATCATAGCATTTTAATTAAAAAATTAGAAAACAACGCAATCAAAAATATAAACATAGCTTGACTTAAAAGCTACTTATCTAATAAAAAACAATATATTTCATTAGGCAATGAAATAACTAACAATATGTTAATGCGGCGTTTCTCAAGGATCTATGATAGGACCAGGTGTATATATGTATATATGTGTGTGTATGCATGTGTATATATACATATATGTATATGTGTATATATATATATTTACATATATATATATATATATATATATATATATATATATATATATATATATATATATATATATATATATATATATATATATATATATATATATATATATATTTACATATATATATATATATATATATATATATATATATATATATATATATATATATATATATATATATATATATATATATATATATATATATATATATGTATATATAGTGCCTTCTGATTATAAATTAACCTTTATGTTTTAATTTTTCATGTTTTCTTTTTATGCTGTTGGTTTTGGTTTTCTTGAATGATTTATTAAAGTTTTAATTTAATGAATAACTTTAAAATTTGAATATATATAGCATTATATATCAATATATCATTGCATGACTGAAGTTAATCTTCATGTTAGTGTTCATTAACTTTAATTAAAAACAACTTTGAAAGACTTTAACTGTTTTGCATTTTATATTAACTTCTTTGAAACATTTTGCTTTTTTCTCTCATTTTTAATTTTTAATTTTAGTTACAATATATTTATATAAATGTCTAGAAAAAACGAGGGACTTGGTGATAAGGCAAATCTGTCTTCTTCTCGTCCTTGCCATTTTTATATATATTATAAAACACGGAACTTGAAAAAAAAAAAAGAATGTTTTTTTCTTTGCGTTGAAATTTGGGGAGTATTTTTAACATTTGGTAAATTTGGTAAACGTCTATTTTTATAGACATTTATTTCTGATATTCACTCAGTCATTCTTCTTTAACTATCATCTTTTCTGGAACAAGAGAGTAGTCATTATGGAAGTTGCTAAATTCCTCTGGATGCTCAATACCAGCATCTACTACAAAACTTTCTGGAGCGTCATCTGGTGTTCTAAGCACTTCTTCAATCAAAGGTTCACACCATCGAAAACCCTGACCTAGAAGAAACTGCATCATTGCATCTAAATACAGTAATATTTTTTACAAAAAAAATTATATTTGAACTTCGTTTACTATTTTCATAGTCTGGACATCCTGGATTGTTAGTATTTGCAAAACGCTTGCTTGCCATCGAAATGCCACCACGACTCCCATTTTGACCATGAAGTGGTGCTTTGTGGGTAAAGGGAGTCAGTTATATAATCTTATGTCCAATTGAAAATTCAATTATATAATATTTTGTCTAATTGAAATTTCAATTATATAATCTTTTGTCTATTTGATATATTTTAAAAGTTGTTTTTCAGCTTTCCACTCTCTATTGAAGCTGCTCTAGTTTTATTTATTTCTTCACTTTTTACAAGCTTTACAATATCTTCTAATACCCCTAATTGTCTCAAATCTATGCGTAAAGATTTGAGACAGTTGCGTAACAGTTTATATTAATTATGATCACAAAAGTATTCTATTTGTCATAATTAGCTCTGGTGTTATTTAAAGTTCTTCACGTTTCACTTTTTTTTTTTCGTTATTTTAGGTGCCCCAAGAAGTCGTTACGGTCTAATCACAGAGCACCGTGGAGCAAAGTTTGAAAGGAGATTCACGCCTCCTCCCTTGCAAATGTTATTAAACTTGCCCAGAAGTAGCGCTGAACCACGGGTCGCTTGTTTCTGAGGAAAGCGCGCTAACCACAGCGCTACGACTGCTCATGGTTAATGTCAATTTGTGATTTTTGTTTACCTTTTTTTGTTACAAGTACCTGATAGTCTTCGTTATGAATATCTACTAAGATGTGCAATAATAACATTTTAGTTCTCCGCTTTTGAGTTTAATGAAAGATCAAGAAAACATTCTTAGTAAAAAGGGAATCAAAGTAGCTTCTATAAAGCATAATCAACAAAGAAAAAATATTGAAGATGGTCATCTATATTTTTTCTTTGTCGATTAAGCTTTATATCAAACAGAGGTAATAGCTATCATTATTATACATTATTTTAGTTACCAAATAAAGTTTTTCATTGCTCTAGAAAAGGTCTAGTTTTTGTTTGGTAATTACCCTGGTTTGGTTGGTTGATTACTTAAAAACACTAGCGCGCAAGATTTTTGTGGGTTTTAATAACTAAAACCGAGCGTGCTTTAAATCTATCGTGCTTTACAAATCTAGCGTTACACAGATGTGTAACAACTCTTCATTATATTTTCAGAAACGGCTTGTGGCATTCGGAAGAATTTGCACAATGCATATTATTTACGATGTTAAATAATTTAGGAGGTTCAATTACTTTGCGCTTGAACTTTTCTAAGTAACGATATTGATTTATACAAAAAAAAGAGGAATTTTTTATTATTATATACCTTTCTTTTTTTTACATATAGAAAAATATGGTTTTAACACTTGTGATTTATACCATTTCCCAAAAAATTATGCGTTTGAAAATCGTCATACCGACTAGCTTCTGTACCAACCGGGTTTTGAAAAGCATGTTGAATCGTGGATACAACAACTGAAAATTAGTTTAAAATATTAAATTAGTTAAACAGATGCTTAAAAGGATTTTAAAAATAAAATCATAAATTCATTAGTAAAAAATAATTATTTTTTAACTTTCACAGAATTATTATTTTGAAAACTTTAATTTACTTGTTGTTTTTGTTGCAAAAACGGGTATGTTCTTTACAACATCCATCTTTGGTGCACGAAGCAGGTAAAGCTAAATAAAAATATGAAATTATTTACTAAAATTACAAATGTGAACTAATCATTACATTAGTAAACTAATATTAACTTATAATATTTATAAAACAACTAAAATTTCACGCTGACAAAGTATTCAAAAGACTTTCATATCATGAAGAATAAAAACTGCCTGATTTTGCCTAACACTTGTTTTTTCTACATGGGTAAACAAACGGTTTACTAAAAACGGTTTAATAAAATCTCATCCAATTTAAACAAATTTTTTAATGGTCTGGGTTTGTTCATAAAATATATTCTACTAAAAACTCTATAGACTAAAGTCTATACATTAAAGTATAAAAAATTACTAATTTAGTAAACTTGATTCTGTACTTTACAAAACATCAATAAAAACAACAACAAATATATACATATATAAATATATATATATATATATATATATATATATATATATATATATATATATATATATATATATATATATATATAACTATTACTATTGCTATTCGATTAGTCAACTACCCAGCCAACTACCTACCCAAGATTGTAAATACACAAAAAATGTTTCCCAAATACACATAAAACTAGTATAGAGCAGTTTAAAAATGAATCAAAACAGGCATTCTTACTTATGGATTTTAATATATCCGATTTTAAATGACTTTTTTTAGTTAAAACTCAAATACAACATATAATTAATACAAAAAATATGTCACTGAGTGTATCAACATTTTTTTTTTATTACCTTGATTATGGCATTTCCTTCGTGGCGTTTGCTAATTTATTTACATTATTTCTATGAAGTATACTAGTATATTTAGGTTATTTCTATGGTGTATATTAATTTATTTACTTTTTTCTTTTTAAATCTTAGTTTAAATTTTTAAGTTTTAAGCAAATGATAATATCTTATTAATTTTTTCTTACTAACTAATGTATTAGAATACAAATCAATTAGAAATAAAGTAAAAAAATAAATAAATTAAGAACCAAATTAAATTATATGAAAAAAAATCATCGCCTTAAACGTTATAAAAAACCCAAAAGCAATTTATGCGTATATAAACAAAAAATCAAAAGTTAAAGAAGGAATTAACGCATTAAATGTAAACGGCAAACTTGAAACAAATTATTTATCAATAGCGCATTCCTGAAATAACTATTTTAGCTCTGTTTTCACCAATGAAATTAGTGACAATATGCCATTCTTTAAAAATAGGACAAACATTATTTGTGATGACCCTACATTTTCACCGGACAGAGTTTATATAATCCTGAAGTCACTAAATCCAAATAAATGTACAGGAGTAGATGGAGTTCACCCATTTCTTTTAAAGTGTTGCGCAGATGCGTTCTCACTTCCTTTATCACTTATTTTTAATAAATCGTATGACACTGGAATAATTCCATCGATGTGGTTAAATGCTAATATAACACCATGATTTAAAAATGGAGATAAATCGGAACCACCAAGTTATCGACCAGTATCACTTACTTCAGTTATAAGTAAAGTAATGGAACGTATCTTAAAAGCTACATTTATGTCGCACTTAGAAAATAACAATCTCTTGACTAAAGAACAACATGGATTTTCTAAAAAAAAAACTGTTGTACAAACCTTATAGAATCTATGGATCTAATAACTCAAGCAATGGAAGATAATTTACAAGAAGATATCATTTCCCTAGATATGAAAAAAGCTTTCGATTCCGTGCCTCACAACAGATTGTGTCTTAAACTAAAAAGTTATGGATTTAACAAAAAAGCAGTTAGATGGTGCAAAAATTTCGTAAGTAACAGAGTGCAACGTGTCGTCTGCAACGGCGGATTTTCAAATTGGTCTGCAGTTACAAGTGGAGTACCGCAAGGGTCTGTCTTGGGTCCGTTTATGCTTATTGTTTATATAAACGACTTACCGAATGAGTTATCAACGAACTGTAAAATGTATGCTGATGATATTAAACTAATTAACATAATTAGATCATTTTCTGATATAGAAAAGGCTCAAACAGATCTAAACAAATTAATGACATGGTCACAATTATGGCTATTAAAATTTAATGTCAGCAAATGTAAACGCATGCACATAGGTAGCGAAAAAACTAGGCATATATACACAATGTATGATTCAGTGCTAAATACAGTTGAACTACCAGAAACACAAATTGAAAAATATTTAGGAATTATGATTTCAAACGACTTAAAATGGTCTAGTCAAGTTAGTTATGCGTCTGGTAAAGCTAATAAAATGTTAGGAATAATAAAACATTCATTTAAAAACTTAGACATAAACGCATCTAAATTGTTGTACACCTCTCTTGTAAGACCGTATCTAGACTATGCAAATTCAGTGTGGTGTCCTTACTTAGAACAAGATAAAAAAAAAAAATTGAATCGATACAACGCAAAGCAACACGAACAAAATGTCTTCAAGGGAAAAACTATGAAAGTAGACTAACCTACTTTAAATTAATGACTCTTGAAAAAAGACGCGAACGTAATGACTTAATCCAACTTTTCAAAATTGTAAAATAAATAGATAACTTAACATTGGAATACCCACCAGATTTAATAACTTCGAATACGAGAGGTCACAATATGAGGTTTCATAGACAATTAATTAAAAATCCAAAGAGGTACTATTTCTTAACAAACCGTGTTATTAACAGCTGGAATAATTTAGATCAAAACATTGTAGATTCTAAAACACTTAAACAACTTAAATCAAAGTCGGACTTATTTTTAACATAAATTGGCTGTTAAAGCCTAGATTACCTAGGCTCCGTAAATTGTCATTGTACATGTACACAGTTATTATTAAATAAATCAATAAAAATAAATAACTTGATCTTACTCTTTTCTTAATTTTGATTCTTTAAATTATTCTTTAAATGACAACAAATTGTTATCTATTTTACTTTTCTATTTTTTTTTAATAAACAGTTTGTTAACTATAGACATTTAAATATTAGGGTTTTT
Source organism: Hydra vulgaris (assembly GCF_038396675.1). Classification (NCBI taxonomy): domain Eukaryota; kingdom Metazoa; phylum Cnidaria; class Hydrozoa; order Anthoathecata; family Hydridae; genus Hydra; species Hydra vulgaris. The sequence goes on along the minus strand of NC_088920.1, from coordinate 63,530,605 downwards.
GTAATTACGTGAGAATGGGGCTCGGTGAAATAAGTCTTCTATTTGCCCCACCAATATTTATTTTTATTTATTTGCTTCGAAACTGTTTATAAATTAAACAACAAAATAAACAATGAACAACAAAAAAAAAAAACTCAGAAAAAAGTTACGCTTGGTTTCTGTTGCGTGTTTAAAACCTTCTAAAACAAAAAGATTAATACGTGTCAAAAATGGTTTTCATTTCGTGAAATTAACTATTATTATTAACTTACTGATAAAAGCATGCAAAATTTGAAACTGACTTTAAAACCACAAAATACAAGAGTTAAACTTGAGTAAAACTGCCTATAATATACACGTGTTTTTGGTTTACGGCAGGATCGTGACAAACGCGTGGTTTTAATTCCGAAAAAAACTAGATGCGCCGATTGGATAAACTTTGTTAATAAGTCAAAATTTTTATTTGCCAAAACAAAACAAAATTAATAAAAAACTGTCAAAATATTCTATGAATAAATAGTTTTTAATTTTAAGAAAAACAAAACATATGATACTTTTGCCGAGTTTAATAATGACCTTATCATTAAAATTAATTTTTATTATTAAATTAAATTAACTTTTATTTAAATCTAATAAATTAATTTTATTTTAAATTAAATTTAAATAATTAAGTAAACGATTATTTTTTATTTCTTACTTCTACAGGTACATGTCTTGCAACCATTTTGATCAAGTACTTGTCCGTAAGCACATTTGATAAATGGGCATCCATTATTTGGACATTTTAGTTTAAATGTTTCATCTTTGACTGAGTATAGATTAGCCAGGCATTTTGGTATTTCTATATAAATATTTTTCATAAAAATTTATATATAAATATTTTCTATTAATACAATATCAATTTAATATGTATGTACGTATGTATGTATGTATGTATGTATGTATGTATGTATGTATGTATGTATGTATGTATGTATGTATGTATGTATGTATGTATGTATGTATGTATGTATGTATGTATGTATGTATGTATGTATGTATGTATGTATGTATGTATGAATGTATGTATGTATGTATGTATGTATGTATGTATGTATGTATGTATGTATGTATGTATGTATGTATGTATGTATGTATGTATGTATGTATGTATGTATGTATGTATGTATGTATGTATGTATGTATGTATGTATGTATGTATGTATGTATGTATGTATGTATGTATGTATGTATGTATGTGTGTATGTGTGTATGTGTGTATGTGTGTATGTGTGTATGTGTGTATGGATGTATGTATGTATGTATGTATGTGTGTATGTGTGTATGTGTGTAAGTGTGTATGTATGTATGTATGTATGTATGTATGTATGTATGTATGTATGTATGTATGTATGTATGTATGTATGTATGTATGTATGTATGTATGTATGTATGTATGTATGTATGTATGTATGTATGTATGTATGTATGTATGTATGTATGTATGTATGTATGTATGTATGTATGTATGTATGTATGTATGTATGTATGTATGTATGTATGTATGTATGGATGTGTGTATGCACGTATGTATCAAGCTGTATATATGTTTAAGCTTATTTTGATAATTTATTTAAAATACTGAAACATCTTTTTACTGTAGCAACTACATGTCGGACACCCTCTTTCGTCAAGAACGTTTCCGTTTTCACAGTAAATCATACATACTGGGCCACATGTTGGTTGACCTTTGAGAAAAAAAATATTTTTTATCATATTTATTTTATTTTTTCATTACATATAAAAAAAAAATATCTTACTATTACAACGACAAGTAGGGCATCCATTTCCGTCAAGTACATACCCATTTGGGCAAAACATTTTGCACTTTGGTCCGCATTTTGGTCGACCTTCATAAAAAATTATTATTATTTCGCTTGTTAGAAATTTTTTTAATAAAATACATTTTATAGAAATAAAATGAATAACAGTTTATACATATTCCCATTAAGTCTGTATTGTTCTTTTTGACGCATTCCAGCTGGTCGCCGCATTTTTTAATATCAAACATCACCTCTCCGCATTCTTCACCAGCGGACTGAGCACAAATATCACAACAACCACAAATGTCTTTGACTATTCCGGCTATTAAGGAAAAGAAATAAACTAATATACATTTTTAAATAGAACATTTCCTCTTTTTCTTTGAGAATATAATTGGTTTTAATATCTTCGATTTGATAAACAACATAATACCAATGCTTTTATAAAAAATATTCTCAAATTTTCGTTCCTACAAAAATAGAACTTCGCTTAATAATTGATCAATTCTTTTAAGAATTAGTTAAAAGCTTTTTAAGACACAATAGCCTCGCTTGCAAATTTTAATTTATTTTTGCATATTCTTTTCCATTTATGTGTAATAATTAATTATCAGGCTTTATCCCTTAAATTAGAACCATTGATTAAAAAACTCAAAAACAACATTTCGCCGTAAAAATTTGATTAGATCACTTTTAGATTTTTACCTTATCGATCATTCATTTATAAAGTTTCCATTACGTGACAAACAATATTTTATTGAATACAAGAAAATACTGCTAGGAAATTCGTAATTACCGCAGGCGATAGGCTTTATATGCAAACAATTTTTAATCGCATAGATTTGCCAAAGCAAATTTTTTTTTTATAGAATACCGTTAGTGTATATATTGCTGTGGCGTGCTGGTTCAAAAAGCTTGTGTAGAATTTTTCTAAAATGGATTATTTATGCGGGATTTTACCATATAAGATTGATTAAGAGTTCATTAATATATATTAATGAACTCTTAATCAATCTTATATGGTAAAATCCCGCATAAATAATCCATTTTAGAAAAATTCTACACAAGCTTTTTGAACCAGCACGCCACAGCAATATATACACTAAGGTTTCGTTTTATAACAGTATGTAACTTAGTGTAAACTAATTAGCGTTACTTTGCGTTAAAAAGAGAACTGATTTTAACAGCATTAACATTATTGCTTAAAAATGAAAACATTTAAAACGAATATCAAATGTGTATACAAAAATGAAAAATTTAAAACAAATGCCCAGAAAGCATTTAATTTTACGAGCAATATTTTTATAATACATTAAAATTTTTTTAATAGTTAAATTTCCCTTAATTAAGTAATTTCAGAATCGCAAATTCCCATTTGAACGTCGCGATATTTTAGCTTTATTTATTACAGTCGTTAAAACTAATCTTGTAATCTTGGCTAATCTATTTTTTGTCGCGTAATAACAAATATTTTTTTAAATTATTTTTGAGGCCGATGCTAGATAATAGCGCTATTATCTATTCTATCATCAGGCTAGCCCGATGAATAGAAAAAGCAGTTGCTTTTACTCAGTTCAGCTTCACGTAAATAAAATTTGACAAAATCGCTGAGATTTTTATTCACGTAAAGCTGAGCAATTAACGTTTCTTGAGCAAATTGCTTAACTTTACGTGAATAAAAAATTAAGCGGTTTTGCTTAAATTTTATTCAAGTATAGTTAAATAATTACTCGAAAAAAGCGCCGAGTAAAAGCAATCGGTTTTTTTTTTATTCACTCTGCCTGATGCATTTTGTTTTGCAAAATATTAATATACTAGCGCTGAAAGTTAAACGCCATAAATCAGAAAATTAAAGAATTTAATTTGTGAAAGCATAAAAAAGTGAATAAAGAATTGTTTGTTGATTATTTAAAGAATACAGTAATATAATACTTTTTTTTCAAAAGGCCCTTTTAAGATAAAAAGCTTAAGGGTTATGCGGGATTCCCACATAACCCTTAAGCATAAACCTCTGGAGCCAGCATACCACTGCGGTTTGTCTACAAAAAGCACACATTGTATAACACATTGTGTGCTTATAATACATTGTATAATTACAATTAGGGTGACCATTATCCCGGTTTTTTCGCAGGAGAGTGCAGCGCTAAACTTAGTCTTTCAAATTCAAATTAGTTTAGCGCTGCGCTCTCCTACGTAAAAACCGGGGCTATAGTCACCGTATATACAATGTTATGATATATTGTATATATACGATGTATATATACTTTTCCGAAGTGTTATACATTGGGAAAGTACTCAATGTGAAAATAAAACAATGTTTTTAACTTTTAAATCCAAGTGAAAATAGTATTTACCTTTACATCCATCTGGAGCTTTGCATTTTACCAAAGCACAATTGCATGAGAGTGCCATTGATGTGCAGCAAATAGAGAAAAACAAAAACAAAGCAAAAATGAAATGTTTCATTTCTTTTTTTTATGTGCTTCTAAAAAAAAAGGAATTATTTTAGTTGATTATAGCAATTAATAAAAATGCAAATCTACACGAAATTATTATATCATCAATTGAAACTTATGCTTTTTATAAATTACGAAATAGGTTATATTCGAGATAAAATAGAAATAATAAACATAAATTGATATAACTTGTTGAAGTAATTATAAAATAACAGTTATATATCGAAATTCGAGTCAAATTTTAAATTCTTATAAATAGTATTTTTAGTTTTTTTTAACTTATAGAAATTTCATTCGTTTATATAACATCTGATATACGTAATATATTTGAAATAGATCAATGATACATAATATAGACATTATATATATATATATATATATATATATATATATATATATATATATATATATATATATATATATATATATATATATATATATATATATATATATATATATATATATATATATATATATATATATATATATATATATATATATATATATATATATATATAATCTATATCTATATATATATATATATATATATATATATATATATATTTATATATATATATATATATATAAATCTATATCTATATATATATATATATATATATATATATATATATATAAATATATATATATATATATATATAAATCTATATCTATATATATATATATATATATATATATATATATATATATATATATATATATATATATATATATATATATATATATATATATATATATATATATATATATATAACACACATATATTATATAACACACATATATAATATAACATAACATATCTGTAACAGATCTGTAAATAATTCTCTTATACAAGTAACAAGACTTGCTAAAATCTCTTGCTAAAATTTTGTCTAAAATCATCTTTGATGTCTTTTTATATAAAAAAAAAGATAAACAATGACCAATATCTTCCTATTTTTATTGTTGATTTTCATTTATGATTGGAACAACTTTTATTTATGATTGGAACAACTATTCATAATAACGTAAGTCCGTTGAAAATAAATTACCTGAACTATTTTTATTACAATATCTAGTTTTTTGTTATTAGAACAACTTAACGACTATTTATAATAACGTAAAGCCGTTGAAAATAAATTACCTAGACTATAATCATTACAATATCTATTTTTAAATATATTCGCCATTCAAATCTAAAAATCTTTTTGTTTTTTTATATTAAAATAGCTATGAATTTGTGGCAGCTATACATGTTACCAACGGTTTTGCGTTGGCGAGTTATTAGTAACGACTAACATAAATGGGAGGGGCGATTTTCCATATTTTGCTGCTTATATTTAGGAAATTATCTAGTAATAATAGAATTTAAAAATACCAAAAGATGCATTGCTTCAATAGTTGCTTTAAGGGGCAACTACACTCTAAATTTTTCAAAATTAAATTTTTTTTTTAACTAGTATAGATCAAAGTTTTATGCAGATTTTTAAACTGTAAAAAAAAAAACAATATGTTTCTCAATAAGTTTTTGTCTAACATTTGTTGTTTAAATCCTAATTTGAGAAAAAAAGGTCATAGTATCGCGCATAGCAACGGAGGAATGCACTTTATTTGTGCTTTTTCAGAACTTCTGTTTCAAATACAGATTAAGATTGATGTCCTATTTGCTAACTAATATTCTGTTTCTGATCATATGTAGATTTATATATATATATATAATTCTAAAAAATGGTTATATCAAGTTGTCAAAGCTTATTTATACAAAAACATAAACAAAAATATAAAAAAGCTAATGTGGGAGCATTTGAAACGACATAAATATTATTATTGGTTTAAGTCAATTATTTAAGTTTATGAAAAACTTAAATTGAAACTAGACCACTTTACTTTAGCCGGTTACAGACTTATAAACAAGAAGTTAATAGAGATATCATCATTTAGGACGAGTGAAAGTTTTAGGGTTAAACCTAAGTTTTTATGATTTCAGCACTTATCAAAAAGCAATAAGTCAAAAAAATATGCAGGGAATACCTTGAACCTGGTAGTTTTCAAAATAACTTTTCAAAAGTTCATGTTTTTTTTTAGTTTAATTTTAAAAACATCACTTTATTAAGAATTTATTTTTTGTTTTGCGTTTTCCAAGACTTCGCATTTCAAGCACGCCATAAATAACTTTCCGCTTGTGAGGGGCGAGCGCTCTACCGCTACCTCATAATTGAGAATTTACAGGGATTGTTCATTTTATCAACAGTTTGTGGTACGCGTTGAGTCGAATTTCTAAGTCAACTTTGAATGCTTTGTTTGTTCTCTATGATCTGTGAGTTATTGAAAAAGTTTTTTGTATTATCTTTTAGGCCGTATTCCAGTGGACACAAGTACGTTCATTCATTTTTGTACATACAAAAATGAATTGTACATTCATTTTTGTAGATACAAAACTCGTATTTTTATAATAATTTTAGTTCAAAATGTAACTCGATCATTTTTTAAGTTCATAAATGTATACTCGTAAGTGTCTAGCGCTCCCTACCATCGTTTAGATTTTTTTTAAATATTTTTAACGAAATTGAATTATACATCGATTTTTGAACTAAAATTACGAGTTACATTTTGAACTAAAATTACGAGTTACATTTTGAACTAAAATTATTATAAAAATACGAGTTTTGTATCTACAAAAATGAATGTACAATTCATTTTTGTATGTACAAAAATGAATGAACGTACTTGTGTCCACTGGAATACGGCCTAATATTTTTAAAAACTTTTTCTATTACTACAGATCATTGAGATCAAACAAAGCATTCATTGCTTAATTAGAAATTCTACTCAACTCATATCACAAATGTTGATAAAATGAACAATCCCTGTAAATTTCATCATGACGGCATTTATAGTTTTTGAGATTTTATTTATGGCGTGCTTGAAATGCGAAGTCTTGGAAAACGCAAAACAAAAAATAAATTCTTAATAAAGTGATGTTTTTAAAATTAAACTAAAAAAAAACATGAACTTTTGAAAAGTTATTTTGAAAACTACCAGGTTCAAGGTATTCCCTGCATATTTTTTTGACTTATTGCTTTTTGATAAGTGCTGAAATCATAAAAACTTAGGTTTAACCCTAAAACTTTCACTCGTCCTAAATGATGATATCTCTATTAACTTCTTGTTTATAAGTCTGTAACCGGCTAAAGTAAAGTGGTCTAGTTTCAATTTAAGTTTTTCATAAACTTAAATAATTGACTTAAACCAATAATAATATTTATGTCGTTTCAAATGCTCCCACATTAGCTTTTTTATATTTTTGTTTATGTTTTTGTATAAATAAGCTTTGACAACTTGATATAACCATTTTTTAGAATTATATATATATATATAAATCTACATATGATCAGAAACAGAATATTAGTTAGCAAATAGGACATCAATCTTAATCTGTATTTGAAACAGAAGTTCTGAAAAAGCACAAATAAAGTGCATTCCTCCGTTGCTATGCGCGATACTATGACCTTTTTTTCTCAAATTAGGATTTAAACAACAAATGTTAGACAAAAACTTATTGAGAAACATATTGTTTTTTTTTTTACAGTTTAAAAATCTGCATAAAACTTTGATCTATACTAGTTAAAAAAAAAATTTAATTTTGAAAAATTTAGAGTGTAGTTGCCCCTTAAAGCAACTATTGAAGCAATGCATCTTTTGGTATTTTTAAATTCTATTATTACTAGATAATTTCCTAAATATAAGCAGCAAAATATGGAAAATCGCCCCTCCCATTTATGTTAGTCGTTACTAATAACTCGCCAACGCAAAACCGTTGGTAACATGTATAGCTGCCACAAATTCATAGCTATTTTAATATAAAAAAACAAAAAGATTTTTAGATTTGAATGGCGAATATATTTAAAAATAGATATTGTAATGATTATAGTCTAGGTAATTTATTTTCAACGGCTTTACGTTATTATAAATAGTCGTTAAGTTGTTCTAATAACAAAAAACTAGATATTGTAATAAAAATAGTTCAGGTAATTTATTTTCAACGGACTTACGTTATTATGAATAGTTGTTCCAATCATAAATAAAAGTTGTTCCAATCATAAATGAAAATCAACAATAAAAATAGGAAGATATTGGTCATTGTTTATCTTTTTTTTTATATAAAAAGACATCAAAGATGATTTTAGACAAAATTTTAGCAAGAGATTTTAGCAAGTCTTGTTACTTGTATAAGAGAATTATTTACAGATCTGTTACAGATATGTTATGTTATATTATATATGTGTGTTATATAATATATGTGTGTTATATATATATATATATATATATATATATATATATATATATATATATATATATATATATATATATATATATATATATATATATATATATATATATATATATAGATATAGATTTATATATATATATATATATATATTTATATATATATATATATATATATATATATATATATATAGATATAGATTTATATATATATATATATATATAATATATATATATATATATATATATATATATATATATATATAGATATAGATTTATATATATATATATATATATATATATATATATATATATTATATATATATATATATTTATATATATATATATATATATATATATATATATATATATATATATATATATATATATATATATATATATATATATATATATATATATATATATATATATAATGTCTATATTATGTATCATTGATCTATTTCAAATATATTACGTATATCAGATGTTATATAAACGAATGAAATTGCTAAAAGTTAAAAAAAAGTAAAAATACTATTTATAAGAATTTAAAATTTGACTCGAATTTCGATATATAACTGTTATTTTATAATTACTTCAACAAGTTATATCAATTTATGTTTATTATTTCTATTTTATCTCGAATATAACCTATTTCGTAATTTATAAAAAGCATAAGTTTCAATTGATGATATAATAATTTCGTGTAGATTTGCATTTTTATTAATTGCTATAATCAACTAAAATAATTCCTTTTTTTTTAGAAGCACATAAAAAAAAGAAATGAAACATTTCATTTTTGCTTTGTTTTTGTTTTTCTCTATTTGCTGCACATCAATGGCACTCTCATGCAATTGTGCTTTGGTAAAATGCAAAGCTCCAGATGGATGTAAAGGTAAATACTATTTTCACTTGGATTTAAAAGTTAAAAACATTGTTTTATTTTCACATTGAGTACTTTCCCAATGTATAACACTTCGGAAAAGTATATATACATCGTATATATACAATATATCATAACATTGTATATACGGTGACTATAGCCCCGGTTTTTACGTAGGAGAGCGCAGCGCTAAACTAATTTGAATTTGAAAGACTAAGTTTAGCGCTGCACTCTCCTGCGAAAAAACCGGGATAATGGTCACCCTAATTGTAATTATACAATGTATTATAAGCACACAATGTGTTATACAATGTGTGCTTTTTGTAGACAAACCGCAGTGGTATGCTGGCTCCAGAGGTTTATGCTTAAGGGTTATGTGGGAATCCCGCATAACCCTTAAGCTTTTTATCTTAAAAGGGCCTTTTGAAAAAAAAGTATTATATTACTGTATTCTTTAAATAATCAACAAACAATTCTTTATTCACTTTTTTATGCTTTCACAAATTAAATTCTTTAATTTTCTGATTTATGGCGTTTAACTTTCAGCGCTAGTATATTAATATTTTGCAAAACAAAATGCATCAGGCAGAGTGAATAAAAAAAAAACCGATTGCTTTTACTCGGCGCTTTTTTCGAGTAATTATTTAACTATACTTGAATAAAATTTAAGCAAAACCGCTTAATTTTTTATTCACGTAAAGTTAAGCAATTTGCTCAAGAAACGTTAATTGCTCAGCTTTACGTGAATAAAAATCTCAGCGATTTTGTCAAATTTTATTTACGTGAAGCTGAACTGAGTAAAAGCAACTGCTTTTTCTATTCATCGGGCTAGCCTGATGATAGAATAGATAATAGCGCTATTATCTAGCATCGGCCTCAAAAATAATTTAAAAAAATATTTGTTATTACGCGACAAAAAATAGATTAGCCAAGATTACAAGATTAGTTTTAACGACTGTAATAAATAAAGCTAAAATATCGCGACGTTCAAATGGGAATTTGCGATTCTGAAATTACTTAATTAAGGGAAATTTAACTATTAAAAAAATTTTAATGTATTATAAAAATATTGCTCGTAAAATTAAATGCTTTCTGGGCATTTGTTTTAAATTTTTCATTTTTGTATACACATTTGATATTCGTTTTAAATGTTTTCATTTTTAAGCAATAATGTTAATGCTGTTAAAATCAGTTCTCTTTTTAACGCAAAGTAACGCTAATTAGTTTACACTAAGTTACATACTGTTATAAAACGAAACCTTAGTGTATATATTGCTGTGGCGTGCTGGTTCAAAAAGCTTGTGTAGAATTTTTCTAAAATGGATTATTTATGCGGGATTTTACCATATAAGATTGATTAAGAGTTCATTAATATATATTAATGAACTCTTAATCAATCTTATATGGTAAAATCCCGCATAAATAATCCATTTTAGAAAAATTCTACACAAGCTTTTTGAACCAGCACGCCACAGCAATATATACACTAACGGTATTCTATAAAAAAAAAATTTGCTTTGGCAAATCTATGCGATTAAAAATTGTTTGCATATAAAGCCTATCGCCTGCGGTAATTACGAATTTCCTAGCAGTATTTTCTTGTATTCAATAAAATATTGTTTGTCACGTAATGGAAACTTTATAAATGAATGATCGATAAGGTAAAAATCTAAAAGTGATCTAATCAAATTTTTACGGCGAAATGTTGTTTTTGAGTTTTTTAATCAATGGTTCTAATTTAAGGGATAAAGCCTGATAATTAATTATTACACATAAATGGAAAAGAATATGCAAAAATAAATTAAAATTTGCAAGCGAGGCTATTGTGTCTTAAAAAGCTTTTAACTAATTCTTAAAAGAATTGATCAATTATTAAGCGAAGTTCTATTTTTGTAGGAACGAAAATTTGAGAATATTTTTTATAAAAGCATTGGTATTATGTTGTTTATCAAATCGAAGATATTAAAACCAATTATATTCTCAAAGAAAAAGAGGAAATGTTCTATTTAAAAATGTATATTAGTTTATTTCTTTTCCTTAATAGCCGGAATAGTCAAAGACATTTGTGGTTGTTGTGATATTTGTGCTCAGTCCGCTGGTGAAGAATGCGGAGAGGTGATGTTTGATATTAAAAAATGCGGCGACCAGCTGGAATGCGTCAAAAAGAACAATACAGACTTAATGGGAATATGTATAAACTGTTATTCATTTTATTTCTATAAAATGTATTTTATTAAAAAAATTTCTAACAAGCGAAATAATAATAATTTTTTATGAAGGTCGACCAAAATGCGGACCAAAGTGCAAAATGTTTTGCCCAAATGGGTATGTACTTGACGGAAATGGATGCCCTACTTGTCGTTGTAATAGTAAGATATTTTTTTTTTATATGTAATGAAAAAATAAAATAAATATGATAAAAAATATTTTTTTTCTCAAAGGTCAACCAACATGTGGCCCAGTATGTATGATTTACTGTGAAAACGGAAACGTTCTTGACGAAAGAGGGTGTCCGACATGTAGTTGCTACAGTAAAAAGATGTTTCAGTATTTTAAATAAATTATCAAAATAAGCTTAAACATATATACAGCTTGATACATACGTGCATACACACATCCATACATACATACATACATACATACATACATACATACATACATACATACATACATACATACATACATACATACATACATACATACATACATACATACATACATACATACATACATACATACATACATACATACATACATACATACATACATACATACATACATACATACATACATACATACATACATACATACATACATACATACACACTTACACACATACACACATACACACATACATACATACATACATACATCCATACACACATACACACATACACACATACACACATACACACATACACACATACATACATACATACATACATACATACATACATACATACATACATACATACATACATACATACATACATACATACATACATACATACATACATACATACATACATCCATACACACATACATACATACATACATACATACATACATACATACATACATACATACATACATACATACATACATACATACATACATACATACATACATACATACATACATACATACATACATACATACATACATACATACATACATACATACATACATACATACATACATACATACATACATACATACATACATACATACATACATACATACATACGTACATACATATTAAATTGATATTGTATTAATAGAAAATATTTATATATAAATTTTTATGAAAAATATTTATATAGAAATACCAAAATGCCTGGCTAATCTATACTCAGTCAAAGATGAAACATTTAAACTAAAATGTCCAAATAATGGATGCCCATTTATCAAATGTGCTTACGGACAAGTACTTGATCAAAATGGTTGCAAGACATGTACCTGTAGAAGTAAGAAATAAAAAATAATCGTTTACTTAATTATTTAAATTTAATTTAAAATAAAATTAATTTATTAGATTTAAATAAAAGTTAATTTAATTTAATAATAAAAATTAATTTTAATGATAAGGTCATTATTAAACTCGGCAAAAGTATCATATGTTTTGTTTTTCTTAAAATTAAAAACTATTTATTCATAGAATATTTTGACAGTTTTTTATTAATTTTGTTTTGTTTTGGCAAATAAAAATTTTGACTTATTAACAAAGTTTATCCAATCGGCGCATCTAGTTTTTTTCGGAATTAAAACCACGCGTTTGTCACGATCCTGCCGTAAACCAAAAACACGTGTATATTATAGGCAGTTTTACTCAAGTTTAACTCTTGTATTTTGTGGTTTTAAAGTCAGTTTCAAATTTTGCATGCTTTTATCAGTAAGTTAATAATAATAGTTAATTTCACGAAATGAAAACCATTTTTGACACGTATTAATCTTTTTGTTTTAGAAGGTTTTAAACACGCAACAGAAACCAAGCGTAACTTTTTTCTGAGTTTTTTTTTTTTGTTGTTCATTGTTTATTTTGTTGTTTAATTTATAAACAGTTTCGAAGCAAATAAATAAAAATAAATATTGGTGGGGCAAATAGAAGACTTATTTCACCGAGCCCCATTCTCACGTAATTACAAAAACCCTAATATTTAAATGTCTATAGTTAACAAACTGTTTATTAAAAAAAAATAGAAAAGTAAAATAGATAACAATTTGTTGTCATTTAAAGAATAATTTAAAGAATCAAAATTAAGAAAAGAGTAAGATCAAGTTATTTATTTTTATTGATTTATTTAATAATAACTGTGTACATGTACAATGACAATTTACGGAGCCTAGGTAATCTAGGCTTTAACAGCCAATTTATGTTAAAAATAAGTCCGACTTTGATTTAAGTTGTTTAAGTGTTTTAGAATCTACAATGTTTTGATCTAAATTATTCCAGCTGTTAATAACACGGTTTGTTAAGAAATAGTACCTCTTTGGATTTTTAATTAATTGTCTATGAAACCTCATATTGTGACCTCTCGTATTCGAAGTTATTAAATCTGGTGGGTATTCCAATGTTAAGTTATCTATTTATTTTACAATTTTGAAAAGTTGGATTAAGTCATTACGTTCGCGTCTTTTTTCAAGAGTCATTAATTTAAAGTAGGTTAGTCTACTTTCATAGTTTTTCCCTTGAAGACATTTTGTTCGTGTTGCTTTGCGTTGTATCGATTCAATTTTTTTTTTTTATCTTGTTCTAAGTAAGGACACCACACTGAATTTGCATAGTCTAGATACGGTCTTACAAGAGAGGTGTACAACAATTTAGATGCGTTTATGTCTAAGTTTTTAAATGAATGTTTTATTATTCCTAACATTTTATTAGCTTTACCAGACGCATAACTAACTTGACTAGACCATTTTAAGTCGTTTGAAATCATAATTCCTAAATATTTTTCAATTTGTGTTTCTGGTAGTTCAACTGTATTTAGCACTGAATCATACATTGTGTATATATGCCTAGTTTTTTCGCTACCTATGTGCATGCGTTTACATTTGCTGACATTAAATTTTAATAGCCATAATTGTGACCATGTCATTAATTTGTTTAGATCTGTTTGAGCCTTTTCTATATCAGAAAATGATCTAATTATGTTAATTAGTTTAATATCATCAGCATACATTTTACAGTTCGTTGATAACTCATTCGGTAAGTCGTTTATATAAACAATAAGCATAAACGGACCCAAGACAGACCCTTGCGGTACTCCACTTGTAACTGCAGACCAATTTGAAAATCCGCCGTTGCAGACGACACGTTGCACTCTGTTACTTACGAAATTTTTGCACCATCTAACTGCTTTTTTGTTAAATCCATAACTTTTTAGTTTAAGACACAATCTGTTGTGAGGCACGGAATCGAAAGCTTTTTTCATATCTAGGGAAATGATATCTTCTTGTAAATTATCTTCCATTGCTTGAGTTATTAGATCCATAGATTCTATAAGGTTTGTACAACAGTTTTTTTTTTAGAAAATCCATGTTGTTCTTTAGTCAAGAGATTGTTATTTTCTAAGTGCGACATAAATGTAGCTTTTAAGATACGTTCCATTACTTTACTTATAACTGAAGTAAGTGATACTGGTCGATAACTTGGTGGTTCCGATTTATCTCCATTTTTAAATCATGGTGTTATATTAGCATTTAACCACATCGATGGAATTATTCCAGTGTCATACGATTTATTAAAAATAAGTGATAAAGGAAGTGAGAACGCATCTGCGCAACACTTTAAAAGAAATGGGTGAACTCCATCTACTCCTGTACATTTATTTGGATTTAGTGACTTCAGGATTATATAAACTCTGTCCGGTGAAAATGTAGGGTCATCACAAATAATGTTTGTCCTATTTTTAAAGAATGGCATATTGTCACTAATTTCATTGGTGAAAACAGAGCTAAAATAGTTATTTCAGGAATGCGCTATTGATAAATAATTTGTTTCAAGTTTGCCGTTTACATTTAATGCGTTAATTCCTTCTTTAACTTTTGATTTTTTGTTTATATACGCATAAATTGCTTTTGGGTTTTTTATAACGTTTAAGGCGATGATTTTTTTTCATATAATTTAATTTGGTTCTTAATTTATTTATTTTTTTACTTTATTTCTAATTGATTTGTATTCTAATACATTAGTTAGTAAGAAAAAATTAATAAGATATTATCATTTGCTTAAAACTTAAAAATTTAAACTAAGATTTAAAAAGAAAAAAGTAAATAAATTAATATACACCATAGAAATAACCTAAATATACTAGTATACTTCATAGAAATAATGTAAATAAATTAGCAAACGCCACGAAGGAAATGCCATAATCAAGGTAATAAAAAAAAAATGTTGATACACTCAGTGACATATTTTTTGTATTAATTATATGTTGTATTTGAGTTTTAACTAAAAAAAGTCATTTAAAATCGGATATATTAAAATCCATAAGTAAGAATGCCTGTTTTGATTCATTTTTAAACTGCTCTATACTAGTTTTATGTGTATTTGGGAAACATTTTTTGTGTATTTACAATCTTGGGTAGGTAGTTGGCTGGGTAGTTGACTAATCGAATAGCAATAGTAATAGTTATATATATATATATATATATATATATATATATATATATATATATATATATATATATATATATATATATATTTATATATGTATATATTTGTTGTTGTTTTTATTGATGTTTTGTAAAGTACAGAATCAAGTTTACTAAATTAGTAATTTTTTATACTTTAATGTATAGACTTTAGTCTATAGAGTTTTTAGTAGAATATATTTTATGAACAAACCCAGACCATTAAAAAATTTGTTTAAATTGGATGAGATTTTATTAAACCGTTTTTAGTAAACCGTTTGTTTACCCATGTAGAAAAAACAAGTGTTAGGCAAAATCAGGCAGTTTTTATTCTTCATGATATGAAAGTCTTTTGAATACTTTGTCAGCGTGAAATTTTAGTTGTTTTATAAATATTATAAGTTAATATTAGTTTACTAATGTAATGATTAGTTCACATTTGTAATTTTAGTAAATAATTTCATATTTTTATTTAGCTTTACCTGCTTCGTGCACCAAAGATGGATGTTGTAAAGAACATACCCGTTTTTGCAACAAAAACAACAAGTAAATTAAAGTTTTCAAAATAATAATTCTGTGAAAGTTAAAAAATAATTATTTTTTACTAATGAATTTATGATTTTATTTTTAAAATCCTTTTAAGCATCTGTTTAACTAATTTAATATTTTAAACTAATTTTCAGTTGTTGTATCCACGATTCAACATGCTTTTCAAAACCCGGTTGGTACAGAAGCTAGTCGGTATGACGATTTTCAAACGCATAATTTTTTGGGAAATGGTATAAATCACAAGTGTTAAAACCATATTTTTCTATATGTAAAAAAAAGAAAGGTATATAATAATAAAAAATTCCTCTTTTTTTTGTATAAATCAATATCGTTACTTAGAAAAGTTCAAGCGCAAAGTAATTGAACCTCCTAAATTATTTAACATCGTAAATAATATGCATTGTGCAAATTCTTCCGAATGCCACAAGCCGTTTCTGAAAATATAATGAAGAGTTGTTACACATCTGTGTAACGCTAGATTTGTAAAGCACGATAGATTTAAAGCACGCTCGGTTTTAGTTATTAAAACCCACAAAAATCTTGCGCGCTAGTGTTTTTAAGTAATCAACCAACCAAACCAGGGTAATTACCAAACAAAAACTAGACCTTTTCTAGAGCAATGAAAAACTTTATTTGGTAACTAAAATAATGTATAATAATGATAGCTATTACCTCTGTTTGATATAAAGCTTAATCGACAAAGAAAAAATATAGATGACCATCTTCAATATTTTTTCTTTGTTGATTATGCTTTATAGAAGCTACTTTGATTCCCTTTTTACTAAGAATGTTTTCTTGATCTTTCATTAAACTCAAAAGCGGAGAACTAAAATGTTATTATTGCACATCTTAGTAGATATTCATAACGAAGACTATCAGGTACTTGTAACAAAAAAAGGTAAACAAAAATCACAAATTGACATTAACCATGAGCAGTCGTAGCGCTGTGGTTAGCGCGCTTTCCTCAGAAACAAGCGACCCGTGGTTCAGCGCTACTTCTGGGCAAGTTTAATAACATTTGCAAGGGAGGAGGCGTGAATCTCCTTTCAAACTTTGCTCCACGGTGCTCTGTGATTAGACCGTAACGACTTCTTGGGGCACCTAAAATAACGAAAAAAAAAAAGTGAAACGTGAAGAACTTTAAATAACACCAGAGCTAATTATGACAAATAGAATACTTTTGTGATCATAATTAATATAAACTGTTACGCAACTGTCTCAAATCTTTACGCATAGATTTGAGACAATTAGGGGTATTAGAAGATATTGTAAAGCTTGTAAAAAGTGAAGAAATAAATAAAACTAGAGCAGCTTCAATAGAGAGTGGAAAGCTGAAAAACAACTTTTAAAATATATCAAATAGACAAAAGATTATATAATTGAAATTTCAATTAGACAAAATATTATATAATTGAATTTTCAATTGGACATAAGATTATATAACTGACTCCCTTTACCCACAAAGCACCACTTCATGGTCAAAATGGGAGTCGTGGTGGCATTTCGATGGCAAGCAAGCGTTTTGCAAATACTAACAATCCAGGATGTCCAGACTATGAAAATAGTAAACGAAGTTCAAATATAATTTTTTTTGTAAAAAATATTACTGTATTTAGATGCAATGATGCAGTTTCTTCTAGGTCAGGGTTTTCGATGGTGTGAACCTTTGATTGAAGAAGTGCTTAGAACACCAGATGACGCTCCAGAAAGTTTTGTAGTAGATGCTGGTATTGAGCATCCAGAGGAATTTAGCAACTTCCATAATGACTACTCTCTTGTTCCAGAAAAGATGATAGTTAAAGAAGAATGACTGAGTGAATATCAGAAATAAATGTCTATAAAAATAGACGTTTACCAAATTTACCAAATGTTAAAAATACTCCCCAAATTTCAACGCAAAGAAAAAAACATTCTTTTTTTTTTTTCAAGTTCCGTGTTTTATAATATATATAAAAATGGCAAGGACGAGAAGAAGACAGATTTGCCTTATCACCAAGTCCCTCGTTTTTTCTAGACATTTATATAAATATATTGTAACTAAAATTAAAAATTAAAAATGAGAGAAAAAAGCAAAATGTTTCAAAGAAGTTAATATAAAATGCAAAACAGTTAAAGTCTTTCAAAGTTGTTTTTAATTAAAGTTAATGAACACTAACATGAAGATTAACTTCAGTCATGCAATGATATATTGATATATAATGCTATATATATTCAAATTTTAAAGTTATTCATTAAATTAAAACTTTAATAAATCATTCAAGAAAACCAAAACCAACAGCATAAAAAGAAAACATGAAAAATTAAAACATAAAGGTTAATTTATAATCAGAAGGCACTATATATACATATATATATATATATATATATATATATATATATATATATATATATATATATATATATATATATATATATATATATATATATATATATATATATGTAAATATATATATATATATATATATATATATATATATATATATATATATATATATATATATATATATATATATATATATATATATATATGTAAATATATATATATACACATATACATATATGTATATATACACATGCATACACACACATATATACATATATACACCTGGTCCTATCATAGATCCTTGAGAAACGCCGCATTAACATATTGTTAGTTATTTCATTGCCTAATGAAATATATTGTTTTTTATTAGATAAGTAGCTTTTAAGTCAAGCTATGTTTATATTTTTGATTGCGTTGTTTTCTAATTTTTTAATTAAAATGCTATGATCAACAGTGTCGAACGCCTTACTAAGATCTATGAAAATTCCTAAAGTTACCTTGCTTTTGTCAAAACCTTGAAAAATAATCTGAATGAGATGAAGAATTGCATGATCAGTAGAATGTCCTGTTCTGAAGCCAAATTGTTTGTTATAAAGAATTTTTTTTTTTTCTAAAAATGAGTATAATTTGTTTTACATTTAAGTCTCGTTCTACTTCTCGCGAGAATTTTCTATTTCTCATTTCCCACGAGAAGTCATATTTCTCACAAGAAACGAGAACGAGACGAGATCTCGCTCATGGTTGATGGAAACAAAAGATATTTTTAAAAATAAGAAAATAATTTCTGAACACTACGATTTCAGTGGATATCCGAAAGATCATCCATGCTTTAATGAGACCAATTAAAATGTTGTTGGTAAATTCAAGGATAAATCAAATGGTCGATTAATTCAAGAATTTATCGCTTTACGACCCAAGATGTACTTTTTTCTCAAAGCTAATAATTATAACAAAAACTAGCAAAAAAAGTTGTTAAAAAAGATCTAAAGCATGAAACATATAAACAGTGTCTCAACATTCAGATTGAACTGAAACATATACATACGAGCAAGAAAAAATGTCTCTAAGCCCTCTTGATTCTAAGCGACGAATTGCTCCTAATGGAGTTACAGTTTTTGCCGTATGGTCATAAACTTATATCAGTTCTTCCAGACGGAACAAGTTGTAACTCTTTACAAACGAATTATCTATTCGATCTACTAACAAGACGATAAAAGGGCTGGTTTACCTCTTTGTTGCACAACTGAATCAATAGAATAAGTCTTTAAAGACCAAATTGACTCAGAAGCCCTAATTTGACCCCCTTCTAGCTCACCTGGAGCATACAACTAATAAACTTTTACACTAGGAAAAACTACAATTTTTTTTCTTGCAGCAGGCATTAATGGGGCTAAATATGCTTTTTTCATTTTAATTTGCATCTATTGGTTTTTCCTCATATAAGCGTGTAGTTTGACTTTTAATTGATTTTATGAAAGCAGATAAACCTTTTACCCATGCAACTGATTTTATAGTCATTAGCAACTCTTGACCATACCGGCAACTTAAAAGTTTTTCAGCGAGTGTGCGATTATAGCGTTCACCGATGTACTGCTCTTTATGATTTCCAGCTGCAGCTCGCCTGATCTGGACTTTATTCCTTTCAATAAGTTTTGTTTTTGCTCCTTTAAATTCACATCGAGCATTAACTTAGATAAGATTGGACCACGCTTACATATTTTAGCGAGAGCTTCTGAAACATTAGCAGTTTTTAAGAGGCTCAGCGTCTTTGAAGCGGCTTGCTACGTAAACAACTAATAATGCATGTTTATTGGTTTATTGACCAACATTGTCATGAGGGAGATAAATTAGATCAGCTTTGTGGACTTTTTTAGGATGAGTTTTGTTAACCATCTCTTTTTGTATATAGGTAAGGGCAGGTAAATAAATTTGCCGTATTGCTTGCTTTTTAAGCCGTTCACCAGCTTCTTTGTTAGAAACTTTTGCTTCAGCTGCAAGTTTTTTAATAGCAGCAAGACCATGCAATATTCTTTTAAGCTATAGTAAATCTTAGAAAGCTCCATTATAAACTTATAGTTAGAAAGACGTGTCTAAAATATAAAAATGAAAAGGTTATTAAAAAATACAAAAAGCAAACGCCTTAGCTACCTTAGCTAAAGATAACAAAAAAGATTTTGATAAGTATGTTAGCGAGTTGTGTGGTAAAAAAAGATCACAACTCCGTGCAAGATTTGCATAAGTTACTTGTTATATAAATTTGTATGTGTCTTACTTTGATTCAGAAATAATAGACATTTCTAATAAAATTATTTTGATGACTGAATCATTTTTTATTAAGAAAAGAGCAAACATTTATAAAGCTATAAAAAAATTTAGATCAGCCTTTAAGATTCGCAGTGAAAATATTATATATATTATATTTTATCAAATTCAATATATCTTTCAATATCTTGTTATATCTTGATAATGAGCAAAAATATGCTTCAATTTTTCAATCGCTTCTTGAGCTTTATTATAATCCATCTTTATCTACAAGTACACACTTGTTCAATAAGTGATTTTGCAGTTTTAAGATATTTTTTTACTATTTCAGAGAGACGTTTATATTTAGTTGTCCACTCAGTAGTTTCAACATGAGCACCATCATTAAGAGCAAGGCATGAATATCTAACATATGGGTGTATAGCGGTAGAAAAAAATTTTTGTTTTTTTTTCTCACAGCTAAAGTTATATAGCTATAATCCCGCTTACATTTTTCATCAGTCAAATATTGTACAATTTCTAATGACTTAATATGCACAGCTTTTTTAAAAGCCTCAATTTGCCTAGTATAATTAAATTTTTTACTTGGATGAACTTTACAACTTCAAGCTGGTTATACCTAATTGCTTCATGCAGCAGTAAAAAGCACAGTGGTTTTTTTCTGCTGCATGGCATGCAGCAGTAAAAAACCACCATGGATTGATCAATGCAGCTCTTTTTGCTGTAGGCCAGCAAGGTTACCAAACTGAAATGAAAAAAAACGCTGCTATAAATGCATATGGTACCGCTCTTGGTGTGAACGCTGATCCTGTTTTTTTATCGATCATCCCTGAACCCTTGTTTACCTATGTTGCTCCTGAGCTTATTGCCTTAGCAAGATATTATGCTCTTGTTGCTTCAATCTTTGGAATTAGTGTTCTAGCTACATTTATGCTCAAGTAAATAAATGTAACTATACTTTTTAGCAGTAAATCAACGTGCTCATTAAAAAAATAAAAAAATTTTAAAAAATTCTTAAAATAAAAAAAAAACTTTTTAAATAAAAAAAATTTTAAAAATTAAAAAAACTGTCAGCTTTATGTGACATCTGGCTGGATTGCGTTAGGCTGACTTTTTGTAGTTTATCTTAAAAACGTTTACTTTTTGGTAACGTATCAACATATTAATCCTGTATTATGTTCATTGCTTGGTTGATAAAAATCTTTAAGTTCTGGTTGTGGGGGTAATTTATCCCCTATGGTTAAAACTAAGAAATTATTCTAACTAACGTTCTCAATTTTGTTTTCTAGATATTTCCTGTATATATATATATGAATGGCGATGTACTCGACGAGTCATCTAACCTTCATCTAATTGGATTAACTCTTACCTACGATCTTTCTTGGAAACCGTATATCAAGTTCATTGCAAAATTAGCATCTGCTTAGGTTATATCTCTTTATTGTGCTCGTCACTTTTTTACTTTGGATTCTATTCTTTTTCTCTATAAATCTCAAATCCGTCCTTTTATCAAATACTGTTTCCATATCTGGGGCGGATCTTCAAATGATGTCCTTTCTCTTTTTGACAAGGTGCAAAAACGCGATGTAAACATAGTTGAACCTGTTCTTGCAGCCAACCTTCAACCATTATCACATTGTCGTAATGCTTCTCTTTCTCTTTTTTACAAATATTATAACTGGCACTGCCCTAACGAGCTCGCGTCTATGGGCCATACACTAAAATTCATTTTCGTATTACTCGTCATTCAATTAAGTTTCATACTTTTTCTGTAACTTTTCCTAAGCGCTCCAAAAACTCTTATTCGTCTAGGTTTTTTTCTCAATCATTATTTCTTTGGAATTCACTTCCTTCATCTTGCTTTGCTGAATTATATAATTTGCAATCTTTTGAATCGTTTGTCAATCGTTATCATGCTCTTTAAACTTCTTCTTTTCTCTTCCAGTAACTTCCAACTCTAATAGTGGTTGCTCTAATAGGAATTTTTTGTTGTTTGATTTATTATTTCACGCGACCTTTAAAACACGTTTAAAATACGTCTTTTCATAGCTGAAAACGGCGCTCTGCGCATGCGCAAATATGCTTGAATATGTAATATTTCAAGATTTTCTACGAACTTTTACGACTGTAAAGAAACTTTTTAAAGCTCATATATTTTACATATATATATATATATATATATATATATATATATATATATATATATATATATATATATATATATATATATATATATATATATATATATATATATATATATATATATATATATATATATATATATATATATATATATATATATATATATATATATATATATATGTATAGATATATATATACATATATACACACACATATATATATATATATATATATATATATATATATATATATGTATACATTTATATATACATATATATATACATATATATAGATATATAGATATATATATATATATATATATATATATATATATATATGTATATATATATATATATATATATATATATATATATATATATATATATATATATATATATATATATATATATATATATATATATATATATATGTATATATATACATATCCAAAATTTCTTTTTAGCATAAAAAATGTAGGTATTTTAATAAACAAGTCAAACTTTTTAATTAATAAAACCGTTTTATTAATTAAAAAGTTTTTAATTAATAAAACACTTTCGGTTAATAAAAAAAATGCATAGAAAGTTATAACTAAATAGAAAGTGTCAATTGGACATGGTTGACCTGTTTGTTCATACCAGGTTAAAATCATTCTATAAACATACTTTCTTTAAGTTTTAATTCGAACTTATTAGATGCTGAATCTAAAACGGAAAAACACTTTTCATTTAATTGCATAAAACAATTTTCATTATCATGGAGATGTTTATATATCCGAGATAATCAAGTGTTTAAAGTAAGACCAGGTCTCTCCATCTCAGACACTAATTGCGAAGTCTTTACTATTGAGATAACGGGTAATAAATCAAAAAATATTATAATTTCTACTTGCTATAGACCTCCAGAAGGTGATTTAACTAAATTTTCAAATTTTTAAAATTAAATTTTTCTTAAAATAAATGACAAGGGAAAAAATATTTTCTTTTTAAGAGATTTAAATATTAACAGTTTAAACTACAAAGAAAACGCGGTTACTAAACTCTTTTTTGATAATCTGTTTCAATTATGTATCCTTCCAATCATCAACAAACCTACTCGGATAACCCCAACCTCCGTCTCTGCAATAGACAATATATTAACAAATACATTTCTCGAAACTTTTTTAAGAACAGGAATTATCAAAACCGATTTATTAGACCATTTTCCTATTTATTTTTCATTATCTCAAGATTTAAGAACCTATAACAATCCTAAAACTAAAGTATATAAAAGAAAACTCAAACAGTTCTCTATTAAAAATTTTAAAGACTCGCTATCGGTAGTAAATTAGATGAAGTGTATCAAGAATGTAACCTTGGACACACAAGTTCCGCATACAATTTATTTGTAAATATTTTTCTAGATAACTACAATAAACATTTTCCTGTTGAAGAGAAAGAAATAAAGCTAAAGTATCTAAACTGCACATGGATAACTAAGGGGATTAGAAAATCATCAAAAACAAAGCAAAGACTCTATATCAAGTATTTAAAAAACAGAAACGAAACTAACTTAACAACATTTAAGGAATAAAAAATCTATTTGAAAAAATTAGAAAAAATTCAAAAAAAGTATATTATTCAAAACAACTACAAAAAAGCAAAAGTGATATTAAAAAAACCTGGAACATATTGAAAGATATAATAGGTAAAAACTATACTAAATCAAATAAATTACCCGATAAAATTATCGTTAACGAAACTGAATATATCGACAAAACTCCTATTGCTGAAAACTTCAATAGCTTTTTGCAAACATAGGCCCTAATATGGCTTCAAAAATTCAATGCCCTGATATCTCCTTCGAAACCTATATCACAAACCAACATTTCTGTTTAAAATTTTTCTCTGAACTAAACCATGAAGAACTAGAAATTGCAAAAAACTCGCTTAAGACGAATAAGGCCCCTGGGATAGACGACATTTGTAGCTATATAGTTGTAAATGTGTTTCCGGAGATAAAACAACCAATCTATGAAATTTTTAAATCTTCAATTATTACAGGATCCGTACCGAATAAATTAAAAATAGCTAAGGTAATACCAATATTAAAAACCGGTGATGCATTAACACTAAATAACTACAGACCTATCTCAGTGCTACCTGTATTTTCAAAACTTTTAGAGAGAGTAATATACAATAAACTGTATAAATATCTAACAAATAAC
Organism: Hydra vulgaris; assembly: GCF_038396675.1. NCBI lineage: Eukaryota > Metazoa > Cnidaria > Hydrozoa > Anthoathecata > Hydridae > Hydra > Hydra vulgaris. Next base: position 63,505,086 of record NC_088920.1, on the reverse strand, counting down.
ACAATCCTAGATGAAAAACAGTTTGGCTTCCAAAAGCAACATTTAACCAAACACGCAATTCTTGATCTTATAAATAATATAAATGACTCCTTTGAAAAAAAAAAAATACGTCCTTGGAGTCTTTGTTGATTTATCTAAGAGATTTGACACGGTAGATCACGCTATCTTAATTAGGAAAATGGAAAAATATGGGATAAATGGTGTTGCACTAAACTGGTGTCCCCCAAGGTTCCATTCTTGCACCTCTTTTGTTTTTAATATACATAAACGATCTTCCTAAAGCCTCAAGTAAATTAGATTTCATAATGTTCGCGGACGACACCAATTTATTTTATGCATCCTCATCAATTACAGAACTTTATGAAACTACAAATACTGAACTTGAAAAAATAAACAGTTGGTTAAAATCTAACAAATTATCGTTAAACACAGAAAAAACCAAATACATTCTTTTTCATTCTAACCTTAAAAAAATACCACCCGATTTACCTTCGCTAAATATAGATACAAAGAAATAGAGAGAACCCAAGCAACTAAGTTTCTTGGGATACTTATTGATGAGAACATCTCATGGAAATCACATATAGATATATTAAATACCAAAATATCAAAAAACATTGGTATCCTCTACAAAGCTAGTTCTATACTGTCTCCTGATAATTTAAAGTTTCTATACTTCTCGTTTATACAAAGCGACTACATATACACTAATGTTGCATGGGCGAGCACTCATAGATCCAAACTAACCACACTATATAGAAAACAAAATCATGCTGCAAGAATAGTTTTTAATAAGGATAGACTCTCGCATGTTGAGCCACTTTTAAAAAATTTAAAAGCATTAAATGTATATCAAATCAATATATTCCAAAATTTGTTATTTATGCTCAAATATAAACTTGGACTTGTTCCTTCTTACTTTTTAAAGAATTTTTTCCAAAATAGCAAAAATAGATACCATACCAGAGGAACGGGAAACTTCAACGTACCTTTTAAAAAAACAAATCTCTCGCACTTTTCCATTTCGTAACGTGGTCCTTATCTATATAATAAATTAATATCAAAAAATACTCAACTGGAAAAATCGAATAACTTAAATACTCTGAAAACGTTATTAAAAGATTTCATTTTAAACACTAACAACTTTATGAACTTTTATTAACCCAAAAACATTTCAAACTATGTATAAAACTAACTTTGTTCCGTAACTAATGTAAACTCTAATAACTCAAAAAACTCTAAATAACCCAAAAAACTCTAAATAACTCAAAAACAACAGCAATAACAAAAACACAAAAGCAAATAATAGGCTTATTTATCAACACTCGAACGACTATATATTACCTATTTAGCAATTTACCTATTTAGCAAATCGTCTACCTACTTATATTAATGTGTATTGAAATAAAACTAAAAACTTCTTTTCGTCTGCATTCTTTGTCTTTTGCATTTTGGATTTTTATTCTCATTCTGCCGAAAACCGATAACATTTTTTTGTTTTTTTAAAAAAAAAAAAATTTTTTTAAATAAAACCATCCAAAAATATTAGTAACGCATAGCGGTTTCTTGATGACAAGACCGTCGGTCTTCTGCAAGTTTTCCGCGTTCTTTGAAGTAATTTCTAATACTTTGCAGTTTTACTTTATATATTTTTTTGTATAACGTAACTTTGTAATTTTTTTTTTTGTTTTTTTTTAATTTTACTCACTCTGTAAAGATTCTATTATATTTTACGAATTTGTAAGGATTAAAGAACAAAAAAAATTAAATAAAAAAAAAAAAAAAAGATATGTGATTTTTTGTCTCTCTTATAATGTTCAGTTATCCGTGTCTTGAGATGGCGAGTAGTTTCGCCTATATAACAGGAGTTACATCCTGCACTTTCTGTTTAGTTATTACTTTCTATGCATTTTTTTTTATTAACCTATTCTTTCGTCACTTCCTATTTGTTTTTTAGTATGACTTGTTATTCTTATAATAGTTTTTGTTGTATTTTTGTAATTAAATTAATTGTTTGTACACAGGTAATTACATTTTGTATTGGTATTGAAAAAAGCACCTATAAAGGTATTTAAACAAATTTAAAAATTAAACTTCAACTGAAGATGACTATTGATAGTCGAAACATGTATTGTTTAGAATTAATAAAATGGTTTTATTAATTAAAAAGTTTGTCTTGTTTATTAATATATATATATATATATATATATATATATATATATATATATATATATATATATATATATATATGTATGTATGTATTTTGTTTATAATTGTTTTTTTTTTTTTGTTATGTACTCAAAAATTATTTTTAAATATAATGAAAAAGTTATACTGCCATTTTCAATTATGAGTAACAAAGATGCAAGTATAGTTCCAATGAAGTAAACATGACCTAAAAAAATATTTTTAGTTTTGAAACGTTTTATAAATTATTTTTTTTATGAATGTATAACTCTTTTTCTATCTAGATTATTTCTTATCTAGCTTGCAATTGCTCTACATTATTTATACAAGACGAACTTCTAGTACAAATAACTTTATAAACATAATATTGAGCAATTACTTTCTTTTAGCATAATCGGAAGACTTTAATCAGTATTAACAAGCACTGATTATAAACAAATGAGGAAAGCGACTGTACGTTAAGTAAAAGTAATACAAAAAAGTTGTTTTCATCTCATAAAGAATGGCAATTATAAATATTTACAATCCTAAATCTTGACTAAATAACTAAAGAGATGTAAGATGCATTCATAAAGGGATTCAGAGTCTTCAAGTTCTAAACTTTTAGAATGAGTTTGTTTTTTTAAATTTAGCTCATGTATGCAAGCTTTTTAATATTTTTTCAAATTGGTGTTATATTTAATATTCTTAACTAAACGTTCATCTGTTTTTATTCAACAATTTATAAAACCAGATAAATCTTTTTCAAAAAGCTTAATTAGTTTGTGTATTTTTAACAAGTTAATAAATAATTCATAAAGCATTTCTTCAACAAGTCGAAAAGATTGCAGAGAAGCATCGCTGCAATCTTTTCGACTTTATTGTTATGATGAACTGCCATTAAGTTTTAAGCCTTTTAGTGGAGCGCGTATGTTAATAAATGTTGTTTTTTCATTTTTCAAAAGCTGTTATGGTATATAATTTAATTTTCAGATTTCCAAAACTGTTTTTCATTAATTTTTTACTCTGTTATAATTTTTTTTTTTTTTCATTGTAGACTTTCAATATGCAATATTTATGGAACTACTATACCTAAAGACTGAAATCAAAAAGTCTTTATCTGCAGTGAATATTCTGGGGTGGGGGTGGGGGTGGGGGTGGGGGTGGGTGGGTGGGTGGGTGGGGGGGGAAACTGTGTTCGAAGATTCATTATTTTTTTATGATAAAATAAATGATATAACAAGGTTTGATGAAAGTGAAATAATTTTAAATATTTGTTTTACTTGTTGTTATATTCTAGTTTACATTCATGTATAAAGTTTTCCTAAATAAAGTAAAATCTGATCAATATATTCTATGATTTTTAAAGGTCTTTTTCAGCTTTTGCTAATAATGCTTTGAATAAAATTAAGTCAAAATATTTTATAATAGTGTTTAAAGAAGCTTGAACTTGTGGAAATAAATTATTTAAAAAAAAGTTTATAGTGTAGAGTAATTACCCAGTAAACACACAAACGTCTACTAAACGTCAAAACAACGTTTCAACAAAACGTTCAGATTTGGTCAATTATCCGTTTAGAATGAAATCCAGATTAACGTATAGAACAAACGTCCATAAAACGTCTATATTCAAACGTATTTTAGACGTCTATTATAGGATTATTATACGTATATAAAGCGTTTAGATTTTGTCTAATTTACATTTAAATCTAGTCTAATTAACGTATATAAAGCGTTTAGATTTAGTCTAAGTAAACGTATATTAAACTTGTCTATTAGTTTCTTTGATTTAGTTAACGTAAATTTAATTTATTTAAGCTTTAAAACTAATATAAGTTAAAATTACGTAGTAACTTTTTAACTTTATATAAGTAATAAGAGCTATATAGGTCATGAAATTTATAAATAGGATATAGTTGTTAAAAGTAATAAAACTTATAAATAAGATATAGTTATAAAAGACCTGGTCTTATTATTTATATTTTTTATAACTATTATAATATGTTTATAAAATTTTATACCATACTACTTATACTATACTTTTATTTTATAAAACTATGTATAAAGTATAACCTTATATAAAAAATTTTCATATAGTGGGGGTTCAGAAAAAAAATGTTTGTGCACTGTGCTTGTTTATGTTTCGATAATTAAAAAAAATTAAATGATTAAGCTTTTGGCAGTGGAAATATTATATTAAAAATATTCTATCAAATATTTTTTAAATATCATCTCAGGAGAAAATAAAAGTTTACATTAATATTAAGATTATTCATAAAATTAATAAACTCATAAACAAATATTTTCGATCACTGGTTTATGTATTATCAAAAATCTTCCTAGAATACCGTCTACCACTTGTTTATCATGCACCTGTTTGTGCAACATCATCTTCTACATTCTTATCCTGATCGTCTTATTTCGTAACCTGATTTGTAACCGCAAAAAACTATTTTAATTAAAATAATTTGAATGTACATTCATAAAATAAAATTAGAATTACACAGAACAATTTTACATATAGAGGATTTTCTGAATGGAAGTTTCCAAAATTTCCTGCACCATCCATGTTTATTTTTGACAAAAATAAAAATTGGAAAATTTCGAAAGTCGCGCCATATCATATGCAGTGGCTTTTACCAGTTCTGTTCAACCAATTTTCTTTAGCAAATGTAACTAAATTAAGCGAATATGCATCTAAATTTAAAAAATTTAAAAATTTATTTATTAAACCTCTTAATTAATGCAAAGATGAACACCTACTGCTACACTATCCAACTAACGCTTACAGAATGAATTTAAACTGTTTATAAAACTTACGAAAGAAGTTCTTGCAGCAGGACTTTCATAACGAGAGACCAGCAACTCATATTTTCTAACTGTGTCAATGTTGCAATCAATAATTTCTAAAACATCTGAGTCCATTAAGTTGTTGGCATTTAGGAAGGTAGATTGTCGCGATAAGAGATTTTTAACTTTTTAGCTTCCGACACTCGTTTATTATTTATTAATCAGTCGTTTTGCTTTCAGTTGTTGTAAGGAAGTGAATCTTGTAAACGCATTTAAATTAATTATTTAGCCAATAAAAAGTAATTTTTAATAATTTTTTTTATTTCGTTTTAATTATGCCTATTTAAACCGCGTGACTTAAGCTGTTATGTGAGTCTTCTGACCAATGGCTACATTGCTATATTATAATATAATAAACGTTTATTAAACGTCGATCAAACGTTTAGAATAACAACTTATATTAGTCAGTATTGTAAACGTTTGATTGACGTTTAATAAACGTATAAATTAAAAGATTTAAAGCGTAGATTTTAAATCTTTAAATGTTTACGTTTAATTAAGGTCAATTAAAGGTTTACAATATTGACTAATGTAAGTCGATATTCTAAATGTTAAATCGACGTTTAGTAAACGTATATATAAAAAAGTTTGAAATATACATTTCAAATCAAGCGTCAATTTTTAGTCAATAATAGGTCGCTAAACGTTTTATCTATTTTTCGACCGATTTTGATTAAATATTGACCAATTCTAAACCAATCTGTGTTTACTGGGTATAGATAATTTTTAAGTAAATGTGGTGTTCATGTGGTTTATATTGTTCCTTTTATATACTGTGTGAAACTTTACATTACTTTTTTCTTATTATTATTATTTACATTTTGATGCATCTTTTGCATTCTAGTGAAATGCATGAAAAATTTCTATGGTATTTTTCTTTTTAGGAACTTTAGTGTCACATACAGCAAAGTTCAATTTAGTCGATAAGGCGATTATTTGAAGGGACCTCTAATAGAATAACACAAAAATTATTTTATTATGTTTTTGTATGCTTAAATTGTAAATAAACACAAAATGTTTAAAATTTTAATTATTTATCTGGATTTAGGCTGTTAGACCTAAGTTTTCACTTGTAAAAAGATTTTTTTTTTGTAAAACATAAGTTATTTACTTATATAACTTACACGCAAAAAAGGTTTTTAGAAACAACGTTAAAAACGCTAAAACGTTTCATTAAGGCCTAATAAAAATCAGTAAAAAACGTTTTTAGAAAAACGTCCGTTCATCGCTTTATATGAACGTTCAAAAAACCATTAAAAAGCGTTTTTGAAGGACTCTTAAAAAACGTTCACAAAACGTTTTTAAAAAAACGTCCAATCACCAATTCATATGGACGTTTAAAAAACCAATAAAAGACTTTTTACGGGACCATAAAAAAACGCTCTCAAAACGTTCTTGTGCACATTAAGTTGGTACTTTTTACATTATCCAGTGCAAAAAAATATGTTCTAGACAAGCAAGTGTAGATCTCTTAATGACTAGAGGCATTCTTTTAGAGGTTTTAAGATTCTTTTTAGAAGTTAGAGGCATTTGTTTGCACTTTTGTGTCAATATATCTGAAAAAAAAATTTCTGATGATGATCTTGAGGGTTACTTTGCAACAATGTGAAATTCAATGCTTTGCAAGATCAAACTAAACTGTTGGAAGAAGTAGTAGAAGAAGTAAAATTCAATTTCTAAAAAATAATAATAACCAAATAATTCTAACTACAAAAAATAATTAATTATTTATTATTTAAGCGCAGTTTCATTCTTGCCAGCACACAGTGGGCCAGGTGGTAGACAAAACCTCAAAAAAAAAAAATATTCGAAATACTTCCTACTACATAGTATATTATGTATATAAAAGCATAATGTATTGTTTTAAAACATTATTTGTAGTTTGATAGTACATCATTAATATACAACTATCATTTACAATAGAATATATCTAAAAATTTATTTATTAATTTTTATAATAAATATATCATCTATAACTATAACAACGAATAACCTTTTAATTATAAATTATTTAACATATGCTAAATTAATTGGCACATTATCAAAGTTTAACTTTAGAGCTTTACGAAAAATACCACAACAAATTCCAAGGTCTTGTATAAACCTCCCAGTTTCATTTTGAAATATAAAGGTAAGATTCTTATTTATAATATTAAAATATTATATTAAAAGTGGCGCATATAATTTACAACCTGCTGGAACAGCTTATTAATTTTAAAATAAGTTAATACAATATATGTACAGCCTGTTGGTTCTGTTTATTTATGCTCTTAGCTGCCCCTTTAGGTTTGGTAAACATTAAAAAAAAAATATTGTCGTAAAATGCTATTCGCGACAAACATATATTTTGGTTTTAGTCAATAATAGGTGCTGTGCTTATTCATGTTATATTAGTTTATATATGTTATATTAGGCCATATTCATGTTATATTAGTTTATAGCGGTTGCACTAATAATGTTAAAATTATTTTTATGTAGTTGATATGAAGATAAAATAGTGATGTCCATAAACATAAAAAGGAATGACCAACTAAAGCCAAGTGATAAATCATTTTCTTTGTTGGTAGAAGCTATTCTAGTCTCTATGAATTTGGGTTCTACTGGATGTGTTGCGTTTTTAAAAGTATATTAAAAAAAATGGAAGGATGCAAACCGAGGAAATATAAAGTTTGAGAGTAAAAGTAAAAATTGGTTGGCTCAGGACTTTAAATCTGCATACAGTAATAATATATCTGAGTCTGAGAATTCTAGTCAATCACATAAGATTGGTGGAAGACCAAGTTGCTTCTTTGAAGATGCATCTGACAAAACCAAAAGAAGAAGACTCACTGATGTTATAAATAATTTTACTACTGATGAGTTGCTCCACTCAGCAAGGCTTAAATTAAAAAATGAGTTCAATTATGAGGCTGCCAAGCAAGTTGCTGAGATATCATAACCTTCTAGTCAAATTAAGAAGTATACACCTAATGAAGGTCTTGCATTAATTATAGATGGTGGCATGACAAATTCAATCTACCAGCTTATCAGAAATGGAGCTGAAGAATGTGACTGCCATATATATCCTTCATACAATAACATAAGATTGTCCAAAGCTAAGTGCTATCCAGAGAACATCTTTATTGATAATTATTCAGCACAAGTACCACTACAAGAATTACTAAAACATACAGTAAAAAGACTCTGTGAGGGGCAAGCTCCTGCGATTAGCACAATGCTGGATGGTTTGACCCGGTTGACTTTGCGTTGCAAGGCCGAGTTTGATGGGGCTACTGGGCAAAGCGTGTACAAGCAAGTGAGTAGTGAGGAGGATGGAGATCGTAACTTAAAAAAAGAAGAATCTCTTTTCATTATCTGCTTAACGCCACTAGAACTCAGTGGGTTCTGCAATAACAAAAAAGTACTATTATGGTATAATGACAAGCCATCATCTACTGCATATTGTCGTCCAATAAGATTTTCTTTTCAAAAAGAAAGCAAAGCTGTTGTCCTAGAAGAAGCAAAATATTTAGAATCTGAAATAGAAAAATGTGGTACTTTTAATGTTACTTTTGGTGGAAAAGAAGTTTTGGTTGTCAAAATTATTATTGAACTGTTATGATTGATGGCAAAATTCAAACTATTCTGTCTGATGTAACTAATTCAACTCAATGTTGCTTTGTGTGTGGTGTGTCTCCAAAAAGCATGAATAATTTAGAAATGGTGCTTAAATTTTTTTTTTGTTTTTTTGTTAACTCACCTCCCCAAAGCCGAGAAGGAGGTGAGGAGGCATTGCGGTTATAACCCTCTCTCAACTCTATAACTCCGAAAAACGAACCTTGACAAACAAGGTCGCTGCGCGGAAAAACAAGTTGAGCGCAGTACTTCCAGGGACGTGGTGGGGATCAAACTCAGAGCCTCTCGCTTATAAAGCGAGCGCTCTACCACGACACCGCTACCGCAATAATTGGAAAATGCTAGTAATTTAGAACTGAAATATGGTCTTTCTAGCCTGCATTCCTGGATTAGGTTTTTTGAAATGGTATTGCATTTTGGATATAAGCTGGAAACTCAAAAGTGGCAGTCTAGAGCTATTGAAGATAAGGAAAATGTTAAGCAAGTAAAGAAACGTATCCAGACAAAATTTATGAACCAAATGAGACTGGTTGTGGATTTCCAAAAAATGGAGGATCTGGTAAGTGAAATTACATAAATACTTTATATAAATTAACACGTTAACTATCACATATATGCAATTTGCAGGTACCAGTAATGATGGAAACATCCCCGACGAGACTCTGCAGACTATCGATCAACTGCCAAAATTTTGAAAGTAGATGAAACTTTTTTATTTTATTTTTACATCGTTCTAGTCACTTTATCATTTGGATTTGAAATTGATACTGTCAAATTTAAAGAGTTTTGTTTTACTGATCTTAAAGTTTACATATCTAAGTATTCCTTGTATTACATGTCACAATCAGTACACAAAATTTTAGTTCATGGCCATGCCATCATTGCTAGACAGTACTTTCCGATTAGACTGATGTCAGAGGAGGCCCAAGCGGCCCGTAACAAGGATTTTAAAAGGTTTAGGGAAGATTTCAGTAGAAAGACTTCTAGAATAGACACAAATCGTGACCTGGTTAACAGACTAATTGCATCTAGTGATCCTGTCATAACATCATTAAAAAAAGGTCATAAAAAAATGGTAAGAGTTTAAAAAAAGTCCTCAGTGAAGTTCTGGCTTTGCTGAGGGAATCAGCTCCACCTTCTTCTTATTCTTTGTAGCTAAACAAAATTTGTTGTTTGACTTTTGAAAAAAAGGTTGATTAAAAAAAAATATTTTACGAAGCCTATTAATTGTATTTTTTTTATTAAAAATTAAAATATTCTTGATTAAAATAAATATTATTTCATATATAATGATTATTTATTTATCAAGTGGGTTTGGCGAGCAATTGGGTAATAATTAGGTTTTGTCCACCATGTCCCATATTGAATATCCTAAATCTTGCTTTACATCATTACGACTTTTTGTTTCAAGCTTTTCAAATTTGGAACACACTGGGTAAAATCTTCTTCCAGACATTTTTTGCTTTTGTTTTGTATATTGTAAATATTTTTTTTACTCTAAAATTATAGCAGGAGTTTTAAACTATTTTAGAGTAATATCTTTAGTGTTGACCAAAAGGACCAAAAGGAGCAATTGTTATTTAAAATATGAAAAAGAAAACTTACTACAGCACAAACTCAATATAATAAAATTCAAAATGTCTTTATAGAATGGCGTAGTTGGATAGTTTTGTGGAGGTTAAAGTAAAAAGAAATTATTTTAGTATCGTGAGTATGCTTCTCGCCCGTTTAAACATTGCACTATGTATAAAAAACATTATTTATTAAAACTATGTTACTTTAAATTACGTTAAACATAACTTAAAAAAAAATTTCTATAAAATTATTTATAAAAAATTTTATAAAAAGATTCTTTTTAAAAAAGTCGTGAAGTTTATCGCGATGTCAAGTGATTTTTTTCCAGCTCGTTTCTGATGAGTCTTAATTTATTGAAACAGTGTAAAATAAAAGAAATTTGATAAGTGATTAACCCATATTTTTTGGTTAAATTCACAAACTATGATTTGCTACCAGCTCAAGTTGATAATAAATTTTTTGCTTAAAATTGTAGTCTAAATAAGTAGAGAAAAATCTATAAATTTTGCACTTAATAATATATAAATAATCATTTTCATAGATTGCGCCATTTTACCCCACTCCAGGATATGTTAACGCATTTTTTTATTTATATCGTAGTCCTCATTGGGACTTGACAAATTTTTTTCTGTATTGAATGCAACTTCAATATGATACCCAAATTTAAACTCTTTAAAATTACACTTTAGAACTTATCAAAAAAATGTGCTTTGGTGACAACATATCTCAGAGATAACAAAGGCAACTAGCTCCGTTTATTAATGTAAGTAGGTAGTAATAATTATTATAAACAATATTTATAAGGTATATATTATAAGTATATTTAATAAGTAGATAAATAAAATGCATAAAGAAACATAATAAATAAATTTCATAAGTCAATCTGTTTTTATAACTCTGCACGAACTTTAAAATTTGTTGATCGGCAATTAAAAATTGTTTAAAATTCTATAACAATTTATAATTGCCGATCAACGTTTTTAACTTTTTAAATTATGAATTTAATTATTTCGTTTCCGCACTTGGTCACTTGGTTTATTTATAACTTTATCTATAAATAAGTCAACAATGATAAAGTTTTGGTATTGTGGTTTATTCTCCTCCGGCTAGTTGCCATATAGAGGCCACATTACCAAGACCCGCAAGTCCAGCTCCTAAAGGAGCGTCATAACCCGCTCTACGGACCTAGAGTTATGTGATTTTGGGAAGAACGAAGATATTTTAGAGTGAAAGATAAATGGTTTTGATAACGACAGTTACACACTCGGGATTTTTCTAGATCTATCAAAAGCATTTGATACTGTCAACCACAAGATTCTTATTTATAAACTACGCAATTATGGAGTAGTTCACTCCAACTTAAAATGGCTGCAATGTTATTTACAAAATCGTAAACAAGGAGTGCCATATGACTTAACGTGTTCCCCATTTGAATCAATAAATTGCGGAGTTCCCCAAGGATCAATACTTGGACCCCTGCTGTTTTTAATTTATATTAATAATATTTATTTGTCTTCAAAAATACTTAATTATATTATTTTTGCTGATGGCACAAATGTTTTCTTTTCTGACTCAAATTTAAAAAATATTTTTTATACTGTAAACACAGAAATAATATATCGTAATGAGTGGTTTGAAGCAAATAAAATTTCATTAAATATTGAAAAAACGAAATATATTTTGTTTGCTAAGTCATCTAAATCCGAGAACCTTCCACTCAAATTACCTGAACTAACAATTAACAATATTAAAATAAAAAGAGTTTTTTCAATGAAAATACTAGGAATAAATTTCGATGAGCATTTAAATTGGAAAAGCCAAATTAAACTAGTCGAGAACATAGTTTCAAAGACTCTGGATATTATGTACAAGACAAAACATCTTTTAAATAATTTATGTTTAAAAAATTTACACTTTTCATTTATACATAGTCATATTAACTATTGTAATATTGCCTGGGCAAACAATCATTCATCTTTCCTAAAAATTATTTATACAAAACAAAAGCAAGCAAGTAGATTAGTTTTGGGCGCAAATAGATACGAAAGTGCCGAGCCGTTACTCAAGGAAATAAATGCTCTAAATGTATACAAACTAAATATATATCATAACTTGTTATTTATGTTTAAACTTCAAAATGAAATGATTCCAAAATATTTTTTTAAAAGTTTTACTCGAATTAATCATAAATATGAAACAAGACATTCAATGAGTAATTACTACATCCCACTAACATCACTCAAAAAATCTGACTTCTCGACTATATGCCGGGGACCACGCTTGTGGAATTCGGTTTTTGACGAAAATATGAAAAAAATAAAATCTATTGCTACATTTAAAAGAACTATAATAAAACACTTACTAAATTTAAACATTACGTACATTCTCTCATTTTTAAAAAAAAAATTGAAATAATTTTGTATTTTTAATTTTTTATGTACTTTATTTAATTTTAATATTTTATTGAATATGTATATGCATATGTAGCGAATTAAATTTTTTTTTTTTATTGTCTTTAATATGTATACGAATTTTTGATTTTTTTATTTGTTATCTTTTATTTTAACTTTATCTTAAATTTCTTCTTTTTTTTTAACTTTAAGTTCTTTTTTTAACTTTAAGTTCTTTTTTAACCTTCAAATTTTTATTTTATTTTTATTTAAACTTATTAATTTCTCTCTTTTATATAATATTGGAAGATGTAAAATTTTATTGTATTTTTTTGTATTTCACAAAGGGGCTTGATGATAAGCCATTTTGACTTCTACTTGCCCCAGTCAGCTTGTAATTATATATATTTGTTTAAATTTATAGATAACATTGTAAAATGTGTAAAATGACGAAAAAATAAAAAAGATAAAAAAAAATAAATAAAAAAAAGAAAAAAAAAGATAGTAGTCAATTTAGAAAGATAGCATAGAGAATGCGGACAGGATTGCACGCGATGTTAGAAGGTGCAATAGGTAAAATTCATGCTGTTAATTAGGTTCATCTAATTAAAGCATGCGGATAAACACAAGGACTAAAAAGTTTCAGTTTGCCTAGCTTGTTGTTTTTACACTTAACAACTCTATCATTAATTTATAATAAATTTATAATAAAGAGTTCTATAAAAAGGTTTTAGCGTAATTTTTCAAACCGATATTTAATATGAAAGTAATACACAATAGTTAAAGAAGCCTAAAAAATGACTTTATCATTAAAAATGAGTAAATTAATTCTAGGTAGACAATGAAGATAGATAAAGATAATTCCTTTCCCGTAAAAGCTATTTGTAAATATATTAATACATTGATACGATGGGATAATATTTTGTAAAAATAATATATTTTATGTTTTTTTAACATTATTTATGTAATTCTGGTAATGCTAGTTAACCTCAAAAAAATAAAGTTCGAAATAATGAAAAATTCCTTGTCATTTACGTACCTCATTACTGGTAACCTGGATAGCAAATTTAGTGTTATTAAAATGTTTTTAAAAATACAAAGGATTTTCAGAATATGTCTAAAATTAGGTATTGCAAACACGAAAATAATTAGAGTGATTCGTTTCAAACGGATTTACGTTATTAAAATAAGTCGCAATCATTAATGAAAACCGTCAATGAAAGTAGTTAATTATTTTGTTTCATATAAATAGACCTCCATAAAACTTTTAATATTCATATAAATTTTTTAGTATGAGATGTTATTTATGCATGAGAAGTGTGTTTTACTTTGTGATATATATTGTACATAAGTGCTACAGATATATTAAATAAATTATATTAGTAAAGTATTTATAAATTATGAATAAGCGATTTCAAAAGTATGACGTATATGAATAGTATTAAAAAGTAAACAAATTGATAAAAGCAAAAAAACAATGACGTGTATGTCTCTTGTAATTATTTGTATTTTTTTTAGTTATATCTCTAATTATATAAATTTTTTGTTTTAATCTTCGATGTAAGGTTTAAAAATAAATTATTTATTAATTATTATTTATTCATTTTTTTTAAATAAATTATATTTAAAAAAATTTTTTAATGTTTTTTTAATGTTAAACAAAAATAATATGATTTTATTTAGAAAAATATAAAAAAGAAAATGAAACATATTTGGGCCCTGTTTTTGTTTGCTTCTATTTGCTACACTACAACCGCACTTAAATGCATGAATTGTGCTTTGGTAAGATGCAAATCTCCAGTAGGGTGTAAAGGTAAAGGTAAATTTATTATTAGCTCAAGTATGATGTAAGGTTAGGTAGATTATTCCAGTCCCTTTGTAATTTCACCCCTCTCAATATAACAGCGTAGAGATTATATTTAATCATTTATATATTGTGTGAATTAAGTATTTTATTTTGCAAAATAACTAATTTTAAGCTTAAATAAACCTTAAATATTTGTATACATTATCATAAATTAAATAATTATTCTTGGTAGTTGCGTAGAGAAGATTTTTTGATGTTTCAAACATAATATCATAATTATGTCAAATGAGAACCTTTTGCAAAAAATCACGGTGATTGGAGCTTGGAGACCAAAATTACCCAAAAAGCTCGTTTCCCTAACCCAAACGTGAGGGCAACAACCTGATAAAAAACAAGTTTTAGCATAATATACTAACCTCAAAATTTTTGACAGATTTTAAAATTCATTTAAAAATCATTTAGTGTTCAAACTTTATGACCATGTGAAATTTACAACCTCCTCATTTCGGGAAAGTTGACATTTTTTACCTAATTTTTGAATGTCTATAAATTAAATTTACTATAGCATGCTAAAACTTTTTTATTAATTTATTGCTCTCACGTTTGTAAGGGAAGCGAACTTTTTGGGGGATTTGTTTGCCAGGATTTTTTCTAACACACTTGCAGTTGACATTCGCATGAACTTAAATTAAATGGATTTTCCCCAATTGTGAACATATGTTTAATACAAAAAAAAAAAATTTAGTTTTTTTAATGAATTTTAAGTTTGTTTGTTTTTGAAAAAAAGTTCTAATTTTTTCTTATTTAGTTATTTAATAAACTATATAATATGGAATTACCCTCTGATTTACCCTAAAGCTTAAGCATATTGATTTATTATGTGGAATTTTTTTATTATACATTATTGTAAATGTATAAACTCAATATATACAATAACGGTATGCTATAAATGAGTGGTAGGACATACAAAAAAATTCAATTGAAATAATTTTAAAATTTAATTTGGTAACTTTACACTAATTATATCGTTAAAGTTGGGTAAAAAAGTCTTGATAATAATTTATAAATTTTTAATGCTTTTTTTGATAGCTGGAACAGTCAAAGACTTGTGTGGTTGTTGTGACGTTTGTGCACAGGCTTCTGGTGAAAAATGCGGAGGCTCAAGGTTGAACGCTAAAAAATGCGGCAACCAGCTGGAATGTGTCAAAAAGAATAGTACAGACTTGATGGGAATATGTATGAACCATTAATTTGTTTTTATAAAATTTTTTAAAAATATTTTACCAGGTTAAAAAAAAAAAATTTATTTAAGGTCGACCAAAATGCGGACCAGTGTGCAAAATATTTTGCCCATATGGAAATGTACTTGACAAAAATGGATGTCCTACTTGTCGCTGTAAAAGTAAGAAATTTTTTTCTTATTTCTTAAAAGACATTATATGAAAACTTATGACAAATATATTTTTTCCTTAAGCTCAACCAACTTGTGGGCCAGTATGTATGATTTACTGTGTGAACGGAAACGTTCTTGATGGAAGAAGATGTCCGACTTGTAGTTGCAACAGTAAAAAAATTTAATCACTACAATATATTGATAAATATAATAGATTATATTAGAATCAAGTATGAGTTGATCCTTGTGTTAAATTTTATATTTATATAGAAATGTTTATATAAAATATTTATATAGAAATACCAAAATGCGTGTCAAAACAGTATTCAATTGAAGATATAAATTTTAAGCAAAAATGTCCAAGCATCGCATGCCCGTTAATCAAATGTGCTTATGGGCATGTACTTGATCAAAATGGTTGCAAAACATGCTCCTGTCGAAGTAGGCATTTTAAAAAAAAATTGTTTAATTATCTATTATATTATCAGTTTATAATTATTGCTAATTTTAACTTACTCGTGCCATCTTTTTTCAGGAATTTTGGTTGAACTTTTATTAAAGATTATTATATAAAAAATTGAATAAAAATAAATTTTAATATAAAAACTTAGGTACAAGGTTGGAGATGTCAAAATGTTATATATATATATATATATATATATATATATATATATATATATATATATATATATATATATATATATATATATATATATATATATATATATATATATAAATATATGTTAATTTTTACTTTTTTTTTTAAACTTGAAATTACTCTTACGTATAAAACTCGTACGTGTAAAACATCAGTTAACAGTTTGTAGTTAACAGTAAAGAGTTAAAAATAGTTGGCTAAATTTCGATTTTTGTTTTAAAAAAAAAACAGCCTTTTACCAAGAGCTCAAACAACAACATCAACAATAACATATAAATAGTTTAGAAGCATCTTGAATAATTTGTTAGCATGAATTGGGTTTGCAATACCTTTTTTTTACCTGAAATTATTTGTAGTTTTGCAAATATCACAAATTAATCTTTTTATATTGACTAAGTTATTAATTTACATTTGTAATTTCAGTTAATAAGTTTAATATCATTATTTAGCTTTACCTGCATTGTGCACTAAAGATGGATGCTGTAAGGAGCCTACTCGTTTTTGCAACAAACATAAAAAGTATATTAGAGTTTTTAAATCAATAGTTTTGTTTAAAACTTATTTTGCTATATTATATTGAATTTAATTTACTTCTAGTTGTTGTATACACGATTCTACATGCCTCTCATATTCCGGATGGTACAGAAGCTAATCGATATAATCGAAACGCGAAACATTCTTGGAAAATAGAACAAGACAATATTAAAATCTTGTGCTTTTAATTTTCTTTTTTGTAAATTAAAAATAAAAAAAACAAGAAAATTGCACAAAATATCTTTTTATTATTATAAAACAAAATCACTAATGAGCAAAGTTAAATAGCACAGCAGTTCAGCCACCCAATCAGCAGTGCTCATGTTTGTCTGGATCGCTCCACTCTGTGTCACTAAGCGGAAATAGGATTTTACATTTCTTAAAGACTTTTCCAATTTTACATTTTTTTAAATAATTTTTAACGGAATTAGGTTCCCAGCCGGCAAACAACGCTGAAATAACGTTGAAACCTAACGTTGAATTTACGTTGGTTGAACGTTCAGAATAAAAGTTTTTTTCAACGTTAAACGAAAGTTAGGTTCAAACGTTATATCAACGTTAATTCGACGCAAAAAAAACTTTACAATAACGTTGAATTTACGCTGAAACAACGTTAAGAATGACAGTTTTTTTAACGTTGATTTATCAACGTTAAACCGACTGATAAAAAACGTTTTGTAATCACAGAAACTGTTGATAAAAACTTTGATCACCATCAAATTTTATGGCCTTCATATCCATAAAGGCCACAAAATTTTTCGAAAATATTCTGCATTTTTAAAAGATAATAAAACTGTAAGACAGGGCCTCTCATGGGCTTTCTCATGGGGAGGGGGGGTGTTGCATGCGTTTTTTGCCAACTAGAGACACACACAGAAAAAAAAATCCTCAATATTTGCAATTTGCTAACTATAGTTGTCCCAACTCAAATATTTGACAACTTTGGGGTAGGGGGGGGGACACCCTACATCCCCCGTTCCGGACGGCCCTGCTGTTAGATGATTATTAATGATTTTTTCAAATATTTAATTTAAATGAAACAACCTTTTTTCAAAGTAAATTAATAATCAAAATATTAAACTTTTCTAACATTGAAAAGTGATTATCGGTTTGGCCACATAAAATTTTCATATGAAAAATAGGATTTTAGAGGAGATTTTGCATCTAATTTAGAGGATTTTTTCCGTTCTTAATTAGGTTTAACGTCCATGTTTTTACACTTATGGGGCTTGGACAGGGTCAATAATGTCATTTTTTATGTTAAATAGCATGCATTTGCTAAAGCAATTTTTTTAAATCCCATGCACTTTCAGGCGTTAAACAGTTTTGCAGACCAAGAATGGGTATTTTGAACATGATACTTCCATCAAGAAATAAAAAAGAAAAGTTAAAGAGGAGCTTTGATCAAATTTTTTAGCGAATAATAGAGGATTTTGAACATGGTTTTTTAAAAAAGAGGACTTTAGAGGATTTTAGAGAAGCTGTGGTCACCCTATTATAAATGAGTACGGTACTGTTCTTGATTACCTCAGCATCATTTTTTCAAACATGAAATAATTTTGATATTATGTTTGTAGAGATATATTGTGTTGTGGAAAAAACCACACAAGTGGAAACCTGGATGCAAAATTATAAAAAAAAGAAAAACATATATAGTTACCTATAGATTTGATCAATGAGGTCAGGTTCAATCAACTGGAGGTCTGGTGCATTGACACTTAATCTAAATTTTTTATAACTGAACCTGTAAAATAAAGTTACTAATTTATAGTTTAAATTAAAAAAACATTTTTTTTTTAAGTATAAAAATTGAAATTTATATAATCCAAACACATAAAAGTAATACCTACTTGGGAAATAATCAGGAAATTCTCTTTGTTTATATTTTCTTTTTCGTAAATCGACATTCTCATTATCACAATTTTCTTTTGTAGTTGTGAATTCAAATTTTTCACAATCCTGTTTGCTTTCTATGGAGCTGAAATAGTTATATGAATAGTTATATATTTTGTATCAACAAAATAGCTTTTCTTACCACATTATTTAAAAAAATAATAATTGTAATATATAGATGTAATACCGGAAGAGAATTTAGTTTTTATTTGTGGAAACTTAAGCCAATTCTTCTCGGCATTTTAGTGCAGTCAATGCTTTGGTATCTGGAGGCCAATAAACAGTTTTATCACTAATCCAATTAGATGGAATTACACTTTCTTTTCCTTCTTAAATCTTCATTCCAAACAGCTCCTTTCCACATACTTGATTTTGAAAATATTATATGAACTAATAAAAAGATGAAGAAACCATAATATAAGTGTACTAACAGGCCTAGTTAAACTAACTAAATCTTGACATTTGTAACCACGATACTTGCTAAACAATAATATTAATAGACATTATTAGCAAAGATTTTTTTTATTTTATAAATTTATCATATTTTAAATTCATTTTTATTAATATATTTATTATTCTATTATTCTACGGAGTTCTGAATATATTATGTTCGAATAACTCAAAGGATCAAAGGAAAATTATGAAAGAATCCCAGGTTGCTAAAACATAAATATCTACATAAGAGTAATACGGAATATTGAACATAAATAGATAATTTCATTAATATAAAATATAATAGTATAACATTAGGTATATTATAAAATATAACACAACAATATCTAAGTTTGATTGAAGATATAAAAGCAACAAAAATTATAAAAGAAAACATCTCGATAAGTAATAAAATATTATTCAAACATGTTTAAAGACCAAAAAATAACTTGTAACTTATTTTTTACTCATCTTCATCTAATAAACATTAATATTAATACCAATTTTTAATACCACATTATTAGTATTTTTGTTTTTATTAAAAATAGAAATATTATCAGTTACTTTTTCGGCTTTTCTTATTTTACTTCAAACATCAACTCAATCCAAGGTTTTTTTCATAATTGAGTTGTTTCTTTGGTAATGCTGAATTAACACTGAAAATAAAGTATTAGTAGACAACAAGAAAATATTTTTTACTTGAAATATATGTAAATATTTATAACAATCAATCTAATTTCTCTTCCGCCTTTTCGAAATGGAGCGTACTTTAAGAAGTCAGACAAAATGCCATCAATTGAAGTTTCAGTCACCACCGTATTTAATAAAAGAAGCTGTGAATAAAAATGAAAATTTTTACATAACTTATAAAGGTATACCCTTTTACAACACCATTTAAATTAGTGCTCTTAAAGCATATAATTCCACCTTTCCTCTTCATATTCACGGAGGCCATAAAATTGTTGGAAAATATTCTAAATTTTAATAGATAAGAGAACTAATATTAATTATGTGAGAACTAATATTAACTTTTTTTTAAATATTTAGATTGAACTCACTCATTTTAAATTTTTTTCTAAATAAACTAATCCTTAAAATTCATCAATAATTAAAAGTTATTTTGATTACCTTAGCATTATTTTGTGAATTCTGTCTTTTAAAGATAATTACACAAAATAGTTGTAATTGATTCAACTAAAAAAAAAAAAACATGTCAAGCTGATATTATTGTTTGAAATTTTAATTATCTTTATACAAACAACTATATATTTTTAAGTAACTCATACAAATGACATTTAATTAAAATCACTTTATTATGTTCTGCTAAACTTTATCAAATAATTTTAGTCCTGCTCTAAAGCAATACAAAAATGTTATTTGTTTTTATATTGTCCTGGTCATGACATTAAATTGATCCTTTATTAGAACAGGCATATTTTTTTAGCAAAGCTTAAGACTTATCTTGAATAAGGAAAGCTTGGATATAAAACTCTCAATTTCATCGTGGAGGAGCATGTAAACCTTGTCTGGTAATCTTCTGGTAGTATAACAAGAAAAAATAATCAGCCCTGATCTAAATAACAAGTAAATACCAGGAATAGCATATGGTTGTAAAAATTACCTAACCTCGCTCATAATGTATTATAATCATATTAATGAAAATGAAACTGTGGACATTAAATATTAATTGCCCTTAAATCATTAAAATTATACTACCAAATAAGAAGCCATTGTTCTAATATGTACAGTTGTAAGTTTTTATAAATTTTGACATAAAGCTGCACATAAAATTAAAAAAAGTTCTGAAACTAAAAGATATAACTATTTAACAAAATACTTATTAAAAATCACCCACGATGATTGTGCTTTTTTCGTCATCTAATATCTTGTCCACTTCATCAAATCCAGCTACTGACGGAATAAACCTTACTTGGCTTATAAATTCACTATTATAAGCAGACTTGATCACTGTGTTTTGGCTTCGTAACTTATTTTTTATATCAGCAAGTAAATATAACACTCTCTTTTGAAACTCTATAAATTAAAATAGTTTCACAAAACAACTTTTGTCGAATATTTTTACTAACTTGATAAATTTAAATAAAAATTCACAAAATAATAAATAACAACAAACTGCCTTCAGGAACTTGTCAACGTTATTTAGTTTTGGCACTTTGTTTCCTTTTTTCTTATCCTTATCATATACTAAAAGCTCCTTTAAACTGTACATCTTTCACAAGCATTGTATCCGTTAAGATTAATTGTACTTTTAATAAATGCTCTTGCAGGCGCATGACATATAAATACACTAATAACTACACTATAATTTTTTTGTCTTAAAAATATCTCATCTAACTGAAGTTGTCTGTATTAAATCATCAATATTAGATGGTCTAGATGTTTCATAACATAATCCCGTAATAAAAGGGGTAAAATTTACTATTCTACATAAAATAGGCCAAATGTTCATTGATGTAGACCTAAGTAAAGGTAAACCATCAATATTTACATCAAAAAGTCTTGTTTCATTTATAAAAATTGAAGAACCTATGTTTGATGCAGAAACAGCTTTTAGTATACCAGTCTCAAGAACAAAGTAGTAGTATAGACCACCACACTTGCTTTCGAAAGTAACTGATTTTGGATTCTCAGAAGGACCTTGTCTGATAAAAGATCTTTGCTGAAGCAAAGATCTTTTATCAGACAAGGTCCTTCTGAGAAGGGCACCGTCTGTCGAAAGATAAAAGAACTTTGCTTCAGACTCCAAAATCAGTTACTGTCAAAAGCAAGTGTGGTGGTCAATACTATTACTTTGTTCTTGAGACTATTATACTAAAGTTTCTTCTCTAAAGTTTCTAGCTGTTTCTGCAGATAGCAGAAGACTTCTTTTATCAGTATAGCTAACAGCTCGTTTACACATTTAAGTGAACAGCAGTGCTCTACTGCCCATTTCGCGAGTTAATGATTAAGTGAAACATCGTTTTTTCTCAATTTCTTCTGAGAAAAACACTGTGTCATTGTCACTTTGAGACAAATAATCATAAAAAAATTCTTCACTTTCTTAATCGTTTTCCAAACTTTTGTCTTCTTCTACTTGACTGATGTTTTGTTTAAATTTTCAATTGTCATTATTTCTCTCGAGTTTCTCTTCTTCACTACTAGAAAATGATTCTGCCAGAGCTAGAACATTAGAGTGGCATTTTCGCCATTAATTTCTTTTATCGTAAGAACAAGGAGAAATTTGAATGCTAGATAAAACGTTTTTGAAAATTA
>NC_088920.1:63352500-63477500 GCF_038396675.1 Hydra vulgaris | reverse complement strand
CGAGAAGTAACAAAACTGGAGATTCCTGAGAACAGTTTGAATATTTAACAAAATGTTTAATCCATTCTATGAAAATTTCTGAGTTCATCCGACCAGAAGGATTTGCAAATCCCACACATCCAGGAGGTCCTTCCTTAATCATGTAATCATGAAACTTTACCCTAGGAAAAATAAATAATGGAGGAATGGAATTTCCAATAGCATTAGAGGCACAACATGCAGTTACCAATGTTCCTCGTTCTGCAGATGTGATTCTTCCAACTTGTTTGCTTCCTCTACGAGCTAAAACCTTTACCGGCTTTTGAACGGTTGTTAAACCAGTTTCATCAACATTATATATACCGTTAGGATTATATTTATATCGATTTCTTACCGTTTTAAGATTTTGAAAAAACTCTCTTACAGTGTGTTTGTTAAAAGCTGTTGATCGAGCGAAGCTCGTTGCTTCAGGTGTTCGTAGAGACAACTCTGGTTGTCTTTTCATAAAACCTTGCAACCAATCAATGCCTGCAATTTCATTTTTGATCCATGATGATGGGCATATCTTATTGTTTTTTAAAGCAAATTCATATGCCAATAATCGCGTTGACCTAGTTGAAAGGCCATAGTTCATTTTTGATGCAATTAGTAAATAACTTGATAAACTTTTTTCATCTTCTGCTGTAAAAACTTGTTTATTGTTGTAGTTAGGCTTGAAAGCTTCATTTGGATTAAGCCTCTTTTTACAACAATATCTTTTTAAAGTCATTCTATCTATGTTAAACTGACGTGCTACAACATTCAGTTGTGTTCCTTCTAAAACTTTATAAACAGCTACTTTCATTGTTTCACTTGGTATAGCAACTTTATTTGTTTTTTTAATTCTATTTCTAACCATTTTAAGATCTGTAAAAAAATATATCAATAAAAACATATGTTTTTAATAAATGCTAATATTTAACATAATAATATTATGGTAAATATTTTTTAACTATTATGTTAAATATTTTTCTTTTGATATTATAAAATAATAGTATTATTATTACTAGCTTATAACATAAGCAGAATTAAAAAAATGAAAGGCTAAAAGCTATTGTTTGTTTATATATAGTTTTTTTTTTAATTATAAATACAATTCCATTCGTTTAACTGTATTGCTTATAAACAAAAACATGGGGCACTTCGTCTTCTATGGGGCACTTTGATCCTCCGATCAATGGGCCCCGCATAGTCAAAGATCAATGTACCCCAATAGGTATAGGTAACATATTGATAGCAATATCTACTGTATAAATTGCAGCCAAATAAAAATTATATATTATATTATACACCTAACACTTACAAATTTAAAATAAAATTGTTGTTAACCCATACAGACATCTAAATAAAAATATATTTGAATTATAGTACGATTTAAAAAAATCACTTTTTATGACGAAAAACAATATTTTCTTTATTTTTTTTGACGCTGATAACCTTATGAAAAAATATTACGAATAATCAATTAGGGAAGCATAATGGTTAATTAAATTGCAACCTCACTTCTAGTAAGGCAAAAATGAACGAGTAAAAGCCAAAAGATCATACTGCCCCGGCGATCAATGCGCCCCCATCTCCCCTACACACACACATATATATATATATATATATATATATATATATATATATATATATATATATATATATACATATATATATTTATATATATATATATATACATATATACATATATATATATATATATATATATATATATACATATATATATATATATAAATATATATATATATATATATATATATATGTATATATATATATATATATGTATATATATATATATGCATATGTATATGTATATATTATATGTATATATATGCATATATATGTATATATATATATATATAAATATATATACATTATATATATATAAATATATATATGTATATATATATATATATAATATATGTATATTGTTATATAATATATATACATATATATATATGTATATATATACATATATACAC
Organism: Hydra vulgaris; assembly: GCF_038396675.1. Classification (NCBI taxonomy): domain Eukaryota; kingdom Metazoa; phylum Cnidaria; class Hydrozoa; order Anthoathecata; family Hydridae; genus Hydra; species Hydra vulgaris. The sequence goes on along the minus strand of NC_088920.1, from coordinate 63,475,497 downwards.
ATATATATATATATATATATATATATATATATATATATATATATATATATATATATATATATATATATATATATATATATATATATAGATATATATATAGATATATATATAGATATATATATATATATATATATATATATATATATATATATATATATATATATATATATATATATATATATATATATATATATATATATATATATATATATAGATACATATTGTATATTTATATATTGTTATTTTTTTTTTTTTTATTAGAGAAAAAATTTTTATTTTGTGCATACTGTTACCTAATATGGTTAGAAAATACAAACGTCTAACAATCCTCGGATGAAAATTCAATGGAAGCAGCTATTGAATCAGTAATGAAGAAGGAAATGGGGTATAAGAAGGCATCGTTAACATTTTGTATTCCAACAACGACACTGCGAAACAGAATAAAAAGATTTCAGCAAGGGAGCTCAGAACTAGGTAGTTGTGCAGTAAAAAAACTTGGAATTTTAAATCAGTTTTTAATCTTGAACAAGAGCAAGAGTTAGCTAAACACCTAATTTTTCTAGAGAGTTGCTTGTTTCCAGTTACAATGAAAGATTTGAGAGAATTGGCATTTTAGCTAGCTGAAAAGAACAAGATGCCTCATAGCTTTAACAAAAAAACAGGAATGGGAGGCTAAACGCAATCCTGTTATTTCTTTGTGTATGCCAGAGGGAACTTCTGGAGCTAGAGCAATCGGATTTAACCAACCTGCTGTGAATAAATTTTTTGAACTATTGACTAAAAGCATAGATGAAAATAACATAACTCCAAATAATATATTTAATGTTGACGAGACAAAAATTTCTTCAGTACCAAAAAAAGTGTCAAAAGTAATTACTAAGAAAGGTAAAAAACAATTTGGAACTCTAACATTAGCTGAACGAGGGAAAATCATAACAATCAAAATGTGTATGCTTCAGGTATATACGTGCCCCCCTTGATTATTTTCCCCTGTGTTAGTGTTAGAGCTCCCAAGAATGTTAACATTATCGAAAAAGCTCCTCCGGGTACTATTGCATCATATCATCCTAGTGTTTAGATGCAAACAGATATATTTTTGAAGTGGTGTGACCATCTTCTGTCCTTTGTAATGCCATCAAAAAAAAGGCCTGTACTGCTATTATTAGATGGTCATGCAACACATACAAAAAATATGGAGTTCATAATGAAAGCACGTGAAAATTATGTTACTGTTATTGGCTTTCCACCACATTGTTCACACTTTCTGCAGCAACTAGATGTCTTCTTCATGGCACCATTTAGTAGCGCCTATTCGAACAAAGTCCGTATTTGGCTGCGTACACATTATCCTAGAGTTGTGACCGAATATCAAATTCTAGAACTATTTGGAATAGCTTATATGAAATCTGAAAACATGTTAACAGCTGTTAATTGTTTTAGAAAGAGTGAAATAAGTCCACTTAATCCTAAAGTTTTTGATGATTGGATGTTTGAGCCTTCAAAAACAACCAACAGGTCATTTCCTGAGATGGATATAGCAACACCAAATCTAACTACCAAGTCTCAAACACAAACTATTTCTCTGCAAGAATTATCCCTGACATCTTGCTCTGAATCAGAAACTTTGTCTTCGACATCTATGGCTTCTTTCACAATTGCTTCACCTGCAGAAATTGTAAGTATTTCGAATGAGAAAACTCAGCAAACTCGCAAACGATGCCCAAATGGCAAAACAGCTATACTCAATTTATGTCCATATCAGTAACTAATTAACAGATTTCAAAACAACACATTTGGAAAACATCAAGTTAAAACACTTTTTTTATAATTCGTATAAGTTGTTCCAAGGGAGTTAAAATATTACGGGGAGTTAATTTGTTTCACCGACAGGGGTTAATTTATTTCAAGGGGAGTTAATCTGTTAAGATTAAATCCCCGGGTAATTTTTTACGCAACGGGAGTTAATTTATTATGGGGTTTAATTTTGTTTCATGACACCGACTGGGATTAGTAGTTCCTAATTAAAAAATAGACTAATAAAAATTTTAAAAATTTTTCTTTTTTAAGAGGGGGAACTTTAGGGTTAAAAACACATGTTTTTGGTAAATTTTCGAATTGCGTATGATAAAAATCAAACTTTTGTATCATACTTATATATTATTGATTAAATGATATATAAAATTAATTAAAAACCAAAAAAAGTCAATAGTATTTTTTTCTTAAATTTCAGTCGCAAAGATTATTGGGTTGAACCATGTTTCTACAGAGGTAGCCAGTTTTATATTTCATACAAGTTTTATGCAACTAACCGACTTTTTATTAGAAAAAAAATATTCTGGCTACATCTGTAGTAATATACTTCAATTCATTTTTACGGGTGTGAATTATTCAAATAAAACCTTTTTTATTTATATTTATAAAAAATAAAATGGTATAATAAATAAAAATGCTGTAATGCTTAATAAAAAAAACTATCGCTTCTTATTATCGGTAATTAAATTAATTCGGAAAAGAAGAAAAAAAATCCGGTTTTTAAATATTGAAATTTTTTCTAAGAGTTCTGAAAAAATCATAAAAATTAATTGTTTCAAAAAAAGTTTTAGAAAAAGTTTCTCATAATAAATTTTTTTAATTGCGTTTTTATCGAAATACGTAATAAGCATATTAGGGGGTTTTGAAAAACGGCTGCCGCATATCTCTCTAAAGTACTGATACCACTGAATTGATGTATTTTTGCAAATACCTACTGTATCACTGGCTGTTGTGACGGGCACCTCCGCAACCCATAAAAACATAAGTTGAAGAATACTACTAATGTCTAGTGATGAAAAAGTTTGAAAAAAACACTTCTAATTGTCTTTGACTTCTTGCATTTACAATACCTCCAAAATTTGGAGGTATTGTAAATGCAAGATAAAAACGCAATTAAAAAAATTTATTTTACATATTGGACAAACATATTTGGAGTCCAAATATGTTTGTCCAATATGTAAAATAAACTTGTTAAATGTTATTCTGATATCGACTACAAATGATAAAAAGTCAAAGCTTAAAAAAGCTTATTTTGTCTGAAAATAAGCACACACAATAAAAATCAAAACTAAGCCTAATGAAAGTTAATTATTAACTTTTGGGTAATAGTAACCATTACCAAAGCTTAAAAAAAGATTAACAAAGCTAATAAAATATTACTCTAGCCTAAATAAAGATAAACGAAGCTTAAATATTATTTAAAATTTGTTTAATCTTTATTTAAAATAAAGGTTAACAAAGTTCAAGCAAAGAGTAATAAAGATAATATAAAAATTAACAAAGCTTAACTAAAGCTTAACTTAAATCGCAATTCTTTGCAAAGCGTCATTATTTGACATTAGTATAAACAAGCAAATGTTTGGAGTTTGCTCCGTGTCTGGAAGTTAGCTCAAACACCAAAAAATGCTGTATCCGTCGCTGACCATGAAGCATCCTTAAAAAAAGAAAGTAATTGGATTTTATCTATCCACGTAAGTTAAAAGCTTTTTCCAAAGTTTCTTTTAGTACTATAAAATCATAAATGTTTAAAATTGGCAAAAATATAAAAGCTCTTCATAAAAAAAAAGAAGATTTTCAAGGGGATTATATGAGTATAAAAAATTTCGGTTTAATAATAATTTTACTCATTAAGTCCATTATCTGGATTAAGGCATTCTATTTTTTTTTTGCGACAAATGATCTCAGAACATCGAGAAACAAAGACTAGTTTAAATCATGGAAATAAACAGCTTTTTTTTGTATCTGTTATTCCATGCCTTCCTTTTTTTATCCTTAGCTTTTGTGATACTGATAATTGCAAAGCAAGAAAAAGCTATTGCTATTACTATAAAACGTAGATTTAAAAGTTGGGCGTTTGAAATAAAACGTAGATTTAAAAGTTGGGCGTTTGAAATAAAACGTAGATTTAAAAGTTGGGCGTTTGAAATAAAACGTAGATTTAAAAGTTGGGCGTTTGAAATAAAACGTAGATTTAAAAGTTGGGCGTTTGAAATAAAACGTAGATTTAAAAGTTGGGCGTTTGAAATAAAACGTAGATTTAAAAGTTGGGCGTTTGAAATAAAACGTAGATTTAAAAGTTGGGCGTTTGAAACAAAAAGTTGGTGTGGCGGAATAGTGTCGCAAAATTGATTGTCGAAAATAAAAAAAAGGAATAACGTCGCAAACTGTCGCATTATCGATTGTCGAATTACAGAATAAGGAATAATGTTGCAAATGAATTTAATGAATAATGTCGCAAATGAATTAAATGAATAATGTCGAAAACGAATAAAAAAAGTATTAAAAGGAATAAAGAAAAGGAATAATGTCTTAAAGGATAAACTCCTTACTTATAAATAGTAAAAAAAAAAAAAATAATAAAAACTATAAATGTGTGTTTAGATAACATGTCTGAAGTCATACTGAAATACCCTGCTGCCAGGGGTTTCAGTACATACACCAACTATCTTATAGACTACTGCCGCAAAGGAGTGCCGCTACATCGACTGAGGGTTTGGTAGCAATCTTTTTTTTCATTATTCTTTTTTGTTCTGTAAAAGCCGTTTACGATAAAGATAAGGAAAACGAGTAAGCAATTGCTAAAATTAACTATTTGCGACACTATTCCTTTTTTTCTTTTCGACATTGTTCATTAAATTTATTTGCGGCACTATTCCTTTTTTTTGTTTTCAACACTATTCATTAAGTTCATACGCGACACTATTCCTTTTTTGTGACATTAGGCCTTTTTAATATACTCGACACTATTCTGAAGTTCATTTTTCGAAACTATTTCTGTCACCCTTTCAGCTTCAAAAAATGTAAATACAAATTGAGTCGGTAGATATCAAATTATCGTAGATTACAAATTTCGAGTTTATTTTATGAAAATTTTTTTATTGATAACATGATAAGAAAAATTTTTTTTGTTTGTTTATAACTTTGAGAAATAATAATTATCTTTATTATTAGCGGCAGTTGGGCGATATTAAAAAAGAAATGGGGGAATTTTGTCCACCCCAAACCCCCTCCGAAATTTTAGGAGCAGCCGTTGTGCAGTAGCTAGATCTCTTACTTCAGAAGTTAAAAATAAAGTTAATCATTGTTTCTTTTAATATGAAACATTTCAGGTAATGAAAAACTTTGTCTTAATTTTGGGTGTCATTTTACGATTATTATTGTTATTATTATTACTGTTAAAAAAAATTCCGACGAGCAAGTTTATTAGTTGTTATTTGTAATTAATATACTCTTTCTTCTGTACGCGCGTTTTATAAGTAATTTAAAAAAATAGCAACCAATTAAAAAAGTTGAAACTCGTAAAAAAAAAAACTGGCGCGAAACCTTTACACTGTTATTATTAAAATACATGTAAACATAAATTTATATATTGCAATTTAAGTGAAGAATTAATAAATTAAAAGTTTTAATCAGAATATGTTTCACGATATTTTGTTTAAATAATCCTCATTTTAGGTGAGTTAAGGTAACTTATTTCAAAACGTAATAAAGCAACATTATTTAAAAACTTTTTATTTAGAAGGTTCAATTAGTTTAATTACAGATTTATCTTGTTGTTGGTCTGAATAAATCCTAATTAGGATTATTTTTTTCAAGTTTAATTTTTCCATTTTAGCATTTTGTTTAAAAAGTTGTTGATGTACATTTAACATGACTGATGTGACTAAAAACACCGCGGTTGCAAACGAAGATATGTTCGAGGATGAATTGAAATGCTTTTCCTTCAGTGAAAAAGAAAAAGCATATATTTGCCAGCATATATTTCACTTTTCTATAAAGCAGTAATAGCTGTTAGTTTGTTTTCCCATAGCAACGCTTCGTTTTTTCTGTTGCTATGTACCTAAAAGTGAGCTTATATCACAAAGTTCCAGTAAAACTTATGAAAGAAACTTCACATATGTCGATTGTTACTCTAGAACTACATTTTGTTCATTAATTGATGTTTTTAGTGCATGTGGTAACATGGTTTTCAACGGATTTTCCAATATTTTTCAGTATCAAGGACATTGGTTTTATTACTTTGATATTTTATCATTTTATTTTAAATACAAATTAAAATAATGGGAAATAAAGATATAAGAAATAAAATAAGATCTAGTAAGAAACGTAGAATCTTTAGAGGAAACCGTTATCAATCAAAAAACGTTGCAGGTGAAGAAAATGTACCTAATTTTGAACTAAAATTTGAATGCAACTCAGCAAAAAAAAAATGAACATGTTTTCTTGCTGTTCCAGCAGTAAATCTTCTTTAGATGTTGTAAATAATGATAGTAATTCTCCTCAGCATGAACAGTCCAATGTTACAAATGACTGCTACATTTTCAAATGGTAGCAGAAGTTTTATTCAGCAAAACTATAGGCAAATCAGTAACAGTGGGTCCAAAACTTTTGATATTTACTTAACTGATATTAACAAGCGATAATAGCTTTTCGAAAAATAGGTAAAGGATACTCTAGTATAAACAAATTTTGTGGTTTAATGAACATGCCCGATTCTATGAACAAATCTTCTTTTAACCATGGCCTACTGTTATTATACGGCCTGATTTGTTGCATTTTCCGTAAAAAATTAAGAGGTCAGTTTTTTTACGGCTTTTTTTTTAAATTTTAAATTATGTATGAAAGATTTTATTACCAACAACAACAATAACAATATATTTACCAGTGAATATTATACAAAGGTGTTGAATAAAATATTGAATTATAATATTGTAACAGTTACTATATAAATATTTGCTTGCATGCATTGGTTTATGCTTTTATAGTCATTTAATATGTAATGTATTCTGAACTGATTAATGTGTGAATGTATTCTGACTGATTGCCTGTTTCATCATATTCCATGCAATGCAACTGCATCTTTTATTGATGATTTGCTTGAAGAAAGCTTTACATTTGTTCTGGATCATTAGGAAGAGTTCTCTTTTTATGCTGAATCATCAGGAAGAGTTCTCATTTTAACAAGAGAACTCTTCCTGATGATCCAGCAATGGTGAAACTTAAAGTAGAAGATAAAAGTTAGATAAGTGTTTTTTACTAATTTATTATTGCTCTGTTCTTTAAGAACATTGAACACTCTATTTGTAAAATACACTAACATAATTTACATATATATATATATATATATATATATATATATATATATATATATATATATATATATATATATATATATATATATATATATATATATATATATATACATATATATATGTAGATATATATATATATATATATATATATACATATATATATATATATATATATATATGTATATATATACACACATACACACACACATATAGATATACACACATATACACACTCATACACATTTATACACACATATATATATATATATATATATATATATCTATTTATATATATATATTTATATATATATATTTATATATATATATATACATGCATATATATATATATATATATATATATATATATATATATATATATATATATATATATATATATTCAGATATACGTATATACACACACATACACATACATACATACGTATACACATATATACACACACACAAATACACATACATTCACATATACATACATATATACATATATGCATATATACATACATACATACATACATACATACATACATACATACATACATACATACACATAAACAGATACACATGTATATATGCACACATGCGCATGTACACATTTACACATATACATATATGCGCACATAAATGCTGTAAATCTATATAATTACTTTTTCATATTATAATTGAATATAATGTATATAGTTAAAGACTTTAGACCTTTCCAGACAAACAAAACATGCCCTAATAGATAATTTTCGAATGTAACATTTTTATAGATAGATTTAAAAACAATTCTCTGTTTTTTCATTATTTTAAAGTAATACTTTTAGCTTTTGTTTAAACTGTTCAAAAGTTGTAAGTGTTTTAATATCATTACTAATTATCTTATTCAATACATATACAGGTCAATACAGGTCCTCTAATAGTTATTGAAAACTTGTTTGAGTCATATATAGTTTTGGGTTGTACAAAGTTGTTACTTGAATATTTAGTCATGTATTTGTGTTGAATTTTATTAAATAATGGTTTGAAGATATTTCGTATTGTATTATTATTAGTTTTATACATAAAAATTAGCAGATCATATATATTTATTTGGTACAAGTTTGATATATCTAGATTGTTGAACAATGGTCCAGAATGTGAGAAGCGGTGTGCATTTGATAATAATCTAGTTGCATGTTTTTGTTTGCTAAATAGCTTTTCTGTTTTTGTCTTATTGGTACTGCACCAGGCAATGTTTGCATAATTCAGATAGGAATGAATAAATGAGAAATATAGGTATTTCAAACATGATTGATCTAAGTATGGTTTTGCTTAATAGAGTAATCCGATATTTTTAGAAATTTTATTTTCAATCATATTTATGTGGTCTTTCCAATTTATGTTTTTATCTAGAATTACACCTAGAAATTTGATTGAACATTCTCTTTTTACGATGTATTCTCCAATAAAAAGTTTTGGAAGTGCAAGAGGGATTTTATCTTTTTTATGGAGGCGATAAAAAATAGTATAATTAGTTTTAGTTAAATTAATTGTAAGTTTATTTATATTTAACCATTTGGTTAGTTTTAGAAGTTCAATGTTGACCGTTTAAATAATGTTGTTATATCACTGTAAGAATAAAATAAATTTTTGTCATCAGCCAATAAAATAGAATGTAGAATATTAGAAGCTTTGCTTAAATCATTAATATAGATTAAAAATAAAAGTGGTCTTAATATAGATCCTTGAGGAACGCCGCAAGTAATTGACATATTGTTAGTTTTTTCATTTCCGAATGAAATATATTGTTTTCTATTAGATAAGTAGCTTTTAAACCAAGCTATGTTTATATTTTTGATTCCGTAGTTTTCTAATTTTTTAATTAAAATACTATGATCAACAGTGTCGAACGCCTTACTAAGATCTATGAAAACACCTAAAGTGAACTTGTTTTTGTTAAAACCTTGAAAAATAATCTGAATGAGATGAAGAATTGCATGATCAGTAGAGTGCCCTGTTTTGAAGCCAAATTGTTTGTCATAAATAATACTATTTTTTTCTAAAAATGAGTATAATTTGTTTTACATAATGCGTTTTAGTATTTTCTAGAAGCATGCAAGAATGGAAATAGGTCTATAGTTGGAAATATTAGTATTATCTCCAGACTTAAAAACTGGTATTACCCTTGCAATTTTAAGTTTTTTTGAAAGACTCCTTCTTTAAACGAAAAATTAAATATATGCAAAAGAGCTTTTTTAATATAGAAAATACATTTAACTACAACATTACTACTAACATTATCAAATCCTTGTGGTTTGTTTAACTTTAATGAACTCACAGCATCTAATAATTCTTTTTCAGTTAACTCAGCATTTTCCATAATCGAATTGCTAGGAGTCAAGCATTTCTCCTTGTTAAACTCACTGTGTTTTAATTTTGATGCTAAATTTAAACCTGCATTGACAAACACATCATTAAATGTTTTAGCAATTATAGATTCTTTTGCAATATCTTGATGATGATAGTTTAGTTTTTTTGGAAGACCATTTAGCTTAAGTGTTTTTTTTCCAATTACTTCTTTGATGACTTGCCACGTTTTTTGAGTATCGCCTTTAAATTTTATTATTTTATGTGAATAGTATAATTTCTTTGAAAGCTTTATAATTGATTCAAAGTGATTTTTATATTTTTATACCTTAATTCATTTTCATAAGTTCTTTTTTTCAGAAACGCTTCATACAATCGTTTTTTTTTTTTTGATGATTTTATTATTCCTGGTGTAATTCAAGGGTTTATAAATGTTTTAGTTTTAATAATTTTTGTTACCACTGGGAAAGCTTTATCATAGTGTTTTTTGAATATTCGAAGGGAACTGTTATAAGCAGTATCTGTGGTTTGAATTTGTAGAATTTCATCCCAGTTTTCAGAAAATATAGAATTATTAAAAAGTTTCATAGAAATGTCATTATATATTCGATTTGTGATAATAATTTTTTTTTGAGGGGTGTGTTCAACAATTTTATGCGCGATTATAAATATTGGGAAATGATCCGATATATCAGATATTATTCCAGTTTTTATTTTATTTTTTGTATATTCATTAATTATTATTTGATCAATTGAGGTTGCGCTATTCCTAGTAATTCGTGTCGGTTTATTTATTGTTGGAATGAACCCATTTTGAAATATGTTCATAAAATTTTTTACATTTTTATTTGTGTCGTAATCAAGCGCATTATAATTAAAATCTCCAACAAAAAAGACGCGTTTGTCTCATAAAATTTTGTTTTTGATTAAATTTTTAAAGTGTTTTTCAAAAAATTTGTTATTGCCAGATGGCGGTCTGTACACAACATGTGCAATGATGTTTTTAGTGATTTTATTTATAACTTCGATCGGTAATGATTCGCAATCATTACTAATTGCACTAAATTCAGTTAGTGGTTTAAAATTTAAAGAGTTGTGGATAAAAATACATACTCCTCCACCTATTGTCTCAGTATTTCTGACTTGATAAATAACTTTAAAGTTTAGTAGTTGAAAATTTGAATCTTTTTCAACTTGTTTATCGCTTCAACTTCTTCTGTTTATCTTTTCAACTTGTTTATCAACTTGTTTATAAAAGATAGCATGGATGTTGCTGTTACTATAGCAGGCTACATTGCTAAAAAAACGAAAAAAAATTTTAAATGTTTATTTTGTAGTTAAAAAATGGTTTCTACTGACCAAGATGTTCTTAATAACGATTATCTGAAAATATTATCCAGAGGTGGACTTATATGTGTCCAAGTCAATCCTTGTCTGATTTTTTATTTGTCATCTTTTTAGTATTGTAGATATCATTTCTCCTATTCTAATCAAACATTGCAGTTATTCTTTATCAATTAAATGTTTTGCAGAACAAATTTTTAAGATTTATTATAGCAGTGTTGGTTTTACATGCGAGAATCACCAAGAATGGGGAATTCAATATAGATCTCGAATTGTCATTAATATTTTTTATAATAATTTACAAAAAGAAACTACAGATTCTGTAAGAAAAGATCAGGTAAAAGAGTTAAAAAAAAAAAGACAAAGAACTGATAGCTAGTGCTGATAAAAGTTTTTTTCTCAAATCCTTAATACATATAAAATTACAAACCTTTGTTTCTATTTCCTCATAAGTGTTGTAAGTAGTCTTTGCAATTAGTAAGTTTGTTTTAGTAGTATTTTGATACATAGCAATTTGAAAGCCTATTTCAGTATTTCATATGTTATTGGAATATACTGAAACAGGGAATCAGTTAGCGAAAAATATTGTATAGCATAATGTAATTACATGATGATAATCTCAAGTATTCCTCAACCATTTTAATAAAATAAACATTTGCCGTAAAAAAACTGGCCTCTTACTTATTTACGGAAAATGCAACAAATCAGGCCGTATGATAAAAGTAGGCCATGTTTCAACTCGTTTTGTGAAGAAATTACCAGCTATTACAATTACATAGCTGGAGCTAGCATGAATACATCAGCTGAAGAAGTACGGAAAATAAGTTTGAAAAAAAAAAACAATGACGAGCATACAGTAGTCAATGAGGACATCTCAGGTGATGCGGCACGGCAAAAAAGAGGTTACTCTTCACTTAATGGATTTGTAACTATTATTAGCAAAACAAATATAAAGTGTATTTATTATCGTATACTATCTAAAAAGTACAAATCTTATGAGTATTGGAATACACGCAAGGGTTCATCAAAATACGTAAAGTTTAAAGAGAAGCATGTATGTTCAATCTAACAATATTATCAATATTTTTACTTAACTTCTACTCCACAACACTTTTATAATAAGATAACATTTGCCAACAGGCTTTTTAAGTGAGTTTTTTACATTTATCTGAAAGATGTTACGCTTTTTTTTGTTTAAACGTGTTTTTTAAAGTCCTTTCAAATTCAAGACTTTGCGGTAAATATCTTACAATTTTATCGACCAATTTTTAGGAGTTGTTCTTTTTGTCGTCATGGATCTCCCTCCTACTTTTATTACATTGTGATAATCAGAAAAAAAGATTTTAATGTCCAAAAATGGTCAAAAACACTTTTTTTTTTTCTTTAAAAGTTTTTTGTCTTAAAAAAAATCTGTTAATTTTTTTTTTTTGATATTAGTAAAGGATCTGCATATTTTTATTATAAGGAAGTTTAAAAAATTTCAGGTCGATAGCATCAAAAGTTTTTGAGATATTCACCGCTACGTAATGACCCTATTTTGGGGTTTCTAGGACCAAATTTCCCAAACCATAAAATTAAAATAAAAAATTATTTTGTTATTGAAATATAAGTAATAACATTTTTTTAAGTAAATAAATTCTAAAATGTAATTTTTGAAGGGTTTGAGTTTATTAGTGGTCTACCACCTTAAAAAGAATAGCAGTCCATTGATTTCAATTTATATCCGTCAATTGTCTTTGCCTCCTGATTATAGTCAAACAATAAAGTTTGACAAACATTTTTGACACACACACACACACAAAAAAAAGTCCTAAGTTTGTTTCCAGTGGAATACTTTGATTTCCAGTGAAACACTGATTTTTTTTAAACTAATAAAAAAAAAAAATTAAAAATAAATTTTTACATAACGAACGGAAATGTGTCAATTTATATTTTCTATTAAAATTATATAATTCTATATGGTTGCTTATTTAATATTTATTGCTAATATAATATTTTTCGTGATTAAAGATTTTTGCTATCTTTAAAACTTGTAGGTTCAGTAATTTTTCTAAATGTAAAAGAGTAACATGTTTCCGATATTTTGTAAATTTTTAGATTAGTTAAAACGAATTTTAGACAAAACAAACAAAAAAACAAATAAAAAGAAAAAAAACAACTCATTAAAAATAGCGATACAATGTTGCTGTTCTTATTCTTCTCGATTTTTCTGCTTTTCTGTTGAAAGAGGATTCAAAACAACCTTTTAAAATAATTTTTTTGTAGGTTTAAGTTAAAAAATTTTCCATAATTGCCAAACCATTGGATATAAATGAAGGGCGGCGCCGCGACTCTTGAAGTTTGCAAACAAAATTGAATTAAAATATAATTGCATATTTTATATTTAAATATATTTAGGATTTGTCATCTTTATGAACGATAAGTCCTTTCTCTATAAGATCAGGAATCTCCACAGCAAGCCATGGACCTAGCTATTTTAAAAAATGTGGGAAATATATAAATATATATATATATATATATATATATATATATATATATATATATATATATATATATATATATATGCATACAAACATATAATATATGCATACACACATATAAAGAAAATTGCGAAAAAATTTCTTTGAAACAAATATTTATTTTTACCCCTAATGCCATAGCATGTGCAATTCCAAATTTTGGAACATTTCTTGCCCATAATGGCTTAAAGTGATCGGTTAAGCAAATCTTACCGCCCCTAAAAATTAAATTTTACACATAAAACAATAGTTAGCACAATAAAATAGTATTAATAACAATAAATTTTACTAAATATTTAACTATATCTTACCGTAAGCTTGTTATAAGTACTTAGTATGAAATAAAAAGACTTAAGTAAAAAGAAACTTTCAAATTAAAACGTAAAATATTTATTTATATCAAGATATTACCTGTATTATTACTATATCAAGTACTGTATTATTACTATATCAAGTAATTACCTGTACATTTTCGCAGTTTTACCATCCAGTTCAGGAATGGCTATTTCTGGTGCTGTGCTAGGATATGTAACAGGAATCTAAATACATTTCAGTGGTAAAATTTTTTATGATTGGTTTATGTCGAATCGACCATTCGACCAAAGTAATGTCTTACTTGAATCGCCCACGTTTATCGGTTTTTAGTTATTTTGTTGGCAGTTTTTTCACACTCTCAACGAATTATTTAGGTCAATCATCAGTAGCCCATCCTATTTTAACCCTCATGAACAAATTTTAATAAGCGGAGTGTCATAAAATATTCCAAAGGTATTGTTTTCTTTATGACATTTTTTAATTTTTTATTTTGGATGACTATTTATACGCGAGTCACTCTTTTAAAGTTTAAAATGTTTACATTTTTTGAGTTTTCAAGGGCATTTTCAAACAATCGGCGCGAGTAGAAATTTACAAATCTTTAACTATATAATAACGTCACTGCAAATAATAGAAAGGTTTTCTATAAATTTAGGGCAATTTCCAAGCATTGCCACGAATAGATGTCAAATCCAGTTAATTTGTTCAACGATATTTTCTTTACGTGTTCCTGTGCCAAAAAAACAACACTGTGCTTATTAATTAAAGAAATATGTATATAATTAGGTAAATATTTTTAATACTATTATTTTTGTTAACTGGTGGTATTTTAAAAACGCACAAATTCGTTATGAAATTTAAAAAAACGTGGTTTTTAAACACAATAGAGTTGAGGCCCAATACATAGCAATTAGAAATTTGTTAGATGCTTTTGATCTCATACAGTTCACTCACTTCAAGCCCTGACAATTTAAAAGAGGTTTGTACAAGATTAGCTAAGTTTCCTGGCCGACCATTATTCTTGATAACCACCTGCCATCATGTCGGAGAGCTTCATATAGCCGTAGCCGTAAATCTGTTAAGCCGGCGAATAAACTATTTATATCATAAAACCATAAAAGGTTAAAAAATAGTAAGGTAAAGATAAAACTGCTTCACTTTAAAATACCTTTTTGCAAAAACAAAATGTATAAATTTCTAATTTTAAAATTATTTACATCTGCATATATTTGTAAAAAATACATGCAAATGCGGGAAAAAATCAGACCATAAGGTGAAAATTGCATTACTCTAAAACCAGGCAGGTTTTTATTCTGAGAAATAAAATACTCAAAAAGATCAATAGAATGGCTGACTACATTTCTCTTTCCAGGGCATCGCGGTTTTTGACCTGCGACTTTTCTGATTCTGCAATTTTTAAAACAAAACTTAATTTCATAAGTTTTGATATTTTAGTCATTTTTTATAATTTATGTCATAAAGTAAGAAATTGTTTAAAATCAATGGCTTTCAAAATGGTTTAAAATGAGTAAAATTCAAAAAAAAAAAAACTCTAAAGCAATTTTTTTTTCCAATGACAGACTTTTCTTAAAATCAGTAGAAATTTAATAAAAATGAAATCGATAGAAATAGCACTTTGATTTTATCTTGTCAAAATTAAATGTAATAAGTTTTAATGTCATTTTAAATCTTATTTTATCTACATTTCATTATTTTTTATTTAAACCTATAAGATCAACAAGACTATTGGTAGATCTATAACGAGCCTGCTTCAGAGGTGAAACTCAAATAATGGTAAAACCATAAAGTGTTTGGTGCTGGTGTTAGCATCTTTTGACCGAAATCACAATATAAAAATGGTAAAAAATTATGTATTCAAAAACAAACGGAGGCCCAAAGAGATGTAACAACGGATAGAACCAAAGTTGAAATCCTTCTGTAAGCAGTTTTTGTTGATAAAGACCAGCCACTAGGTCTTGAGTAGTAACTTTCACTAGACTACTGGTTAGTTTTAGATATTCTAGGTCATAGTTTAAAAAAATGCATACAGATGAGACTCACTCAGACTTTTTGGATACAATGAATTCAAAAAAATTTAAAATCTTTTAAGTTCGCTAACAACTCATCTGAACTCATAGCAAAATCTTAAATCTATTGATCATAGTTTAAGAAACTTATTTCTGAAAACTAGAAAAAAATTTCTTGTTTTTAAAAACAAATTGCAGGGTAGGATATTTATTTCTTAAAACAAGAAACGTATTTCTTTTTTTAAGAAAAATATTTTGTAATAAAAAATTCAATTTTGCTGTGCTTACAGTAAATTTTTTTCAAGATAATGTAGAGCGTGTGATGAGTTTGGATAAGCTTCAGAAGCTACCTCAAAAAAAGAGTTTTTGTAAAGAATTATTAAAAAAGAAGAAGAGTGGATTCAAGGAGTTAGCTATGGCAACTGCTTTCTCGCTATTGAATGGTTCTTATAATTTGAATTTTGATCTGATACCTAAATGCAAACTCTGAACCTTAAAAGTACATTTAAAAATTATTTTTTTACATATTTTCTGGAGATATTTGTCTTAAGCTGAAAATTTATATGTATATAAAGCTTGGCAACATTACACATGGACACTGTAGTATAATATGGGAATATAAGACCTAAAATAATCAATCTTTTCATCGTTTCTCTAACCACCATCACAATTACGCTAAAGGTGATTACGAGAATCCAAGACTATATACAGATAGCATAAATTGGTCACAACTACTCGAACCCTGCGATTGTATTCAACTTTGTTACGAATCATTCTTATCAATATACAAAGAAGCATGTCGATTATATATTCCTATTAAAACACTAAACAAGCAAAAAATAAACAGACCAAAGTGGTTTGATTTATATACAAAAAAACTTGTGCGGGACAAACATCGTGCATGGAACAAATTTCGAAAAGTATTTAAGATGACAAACACAACAATAAACAGCATAATTTAAAAAAAAAAAAAAAAGAATATCAAAAGATTTGCAAAAAATTATCTCACCATATAAAGAATAAGAAATTGCAATTCGAGTTGTCATTAATTAATTAAGATAAAAAATGAACCTAAAAACTTCTTTTCGTATGTTAAATTGAAACTAAAATTAAACTCAAGTGTCACTTTAATACAAGGCAAACAAAGCAATATCATCAGCAACAAAACAACAATAGCTAATATATTTAACAAACACTTTCAACCAGTATTCATAAATAATATTAGCAATGAGCTTCCTGAATTTGAGAACCAATCCTTAACTCAAGCAAACGATAACGCAGATCTTCTTTTTTGTGAAACCACAATATTACAGAAACTTGAAAATTTAAATATTTACAAATCGATCGGAATTGATGGCATAAGCCCGTACGTTTTAAAAAAATGTGCAATATCATTTTGTATTCCACTAAAAATAATTTTCATGAAAAGCTTCAATTTAAGTTCATTACCGAGGCAATTGAACCAGGCAAATGTTACTCCACTACACAAAAGCGGAAGTCGACTTATCGCAAGTAATTACAGGCCAATATAGCTCACATCAGTCATAAGTAAATTAATGGAAAGTATAATTCGTGACTCCATGATGAAACATCTAATAACAAATAATCTTATCACATTGCAACATGGTTTTGTGCCAAAAAAGAACTATTTCACAAATTTGCTAGAGTGTCAAGACTTTGTTAGTACAGCTTTATATAACAAACATCCAGTCAACGCCCTACTTACTGATTTCGCAAAAGCATTCGACACGGTATCACATGAATACATTATCCATAAAGTTAAATCGTACAGTTTTATTAATAAATTTGCTGCATGGATAAAATCTTTCTTAAGTAATAGACAACGAGTTATACTTGGTGAAAACCAGTCTGACTCGAGTCCAATCAGTAGTGGACTCCAGAATCAGTAATTGGACCGCAATTTATTCACAATATTCATAAATGACCTTCCTTGTAAAACCAAGTAATAAAAATATACCAGAACAGTAGTAAAACTATTGCTGAGCTGGACGAAATTGAAATCCTAAGAAACGAATTACAAAATGATATAGATTCAAATTCAAAAAATTTATTCAAAAAATAAGAATTCGAATTGAAGGATCTGATTGAGAAAAAGATCTAGGCGTTATGACATTTACTGATGGAAAATACAGCCAACATCAATTACTATGCCAACAAAGCTAACAGAATGCTTGGTTTAATTAAACACACATTTGAATTCTACACCACCTCAATTGCTGAAATATCGTATAAAGCCTTTGTTCGACCGCTTCTTGAATATGCAGCACCAATCTGGAATCCATCAAAGAAATACGATATAGCAGCTCTTAAAAAAGTATAAAGAAGAGCTACTCGAACAAGCAGCCTCTGACATTTAAGTTATGAATAACGATTAAAAAGGTTTAATATTACAACAGGGACTTGTAATTTAATATTACAAGGAGATTTAATAGAGTGCTTCAAAATTGTTCACGCTTTCATAGAAGTTAAATGGTCTATATCTACATCAAAAATAATAGTAAAACCTCATGAGTTAATGGAACAATCTGCATACAGAAGAAATCCCATTCAATTCAAAAAAAACTAAAGATCGAATGTTGTCCAGTAAGAGATAATTTATTCTTAATAGAATAGCCACTGTTTGGAATCGTCTTCCTCCGTCTATAGTGCTATCAACATAAGAGAAAACACTAAAAAAATGATTAGACAAATATACTGAAAGCGAATATAAAGTCACTGGCTGATGAAGAGCGTGTTACACGTTCTCGTTAACATTATGAACATTTAAATCATTTTAATTGTTATTTTGTTAAATTTCAGAAACAAGAGATCTGTGGCAGTAACGGATCCAGCATTTTTTGTTTTTTGAGATAACATAGAGCAAAATCCAAACATTTGTATGTTTATACTTATGTCAAATAATTATGCTTTTTAAAAAGTTGCAATGATTGGAGGCTGCGAACAAAAAAGCCGTAAAATATTATCTCCGCTGCCCCAAATGTGAGAGAATTGATAAAATAATTTTATTGCTATTCTCAACTAAATTTATATTCATCTATAAATTTTAAATATTGTTTAACAATCTCTAAGCGTTCAAAAATTATGACCATATAAAATTTGGGGTTTAAACTTTATATGGTCATAATTTATGTAGGCTGAGACATAATACTATAATACTTAAAATTTATAGATGAATATAAACTTAGTTAAGAATAGCAAAAAAATTATTTTACCAACTTGTTGCTCTCACGTTTGGGGCAGGGGGGATGAAATTTTGGGTTTTTTTGTTCCCTGCCTCCAATCATCACAATATTTTGCAAAGCCTCATTATTTGACATAAGTATAAACATACAAATGTTTGGAGTTTGCGCCATGTCTGTTAGCTATCTCAAACACCAAATGCTGGATCCTTCACTGATCTGTGGTTCTTGGAGCACCTAAAATAACCACAGAAAAAATGTGTATACATATTTTTGAATCACATAATTACGTTTTGATCTAGTTTAGTTTACAACAGAAGATTAAAAGTTCTTTACCCAATTATTTAAAGAAACCATTTTGGATTTAGATTTGTTTGATCCAAGACTCCAGTAGCAGTACTTTTAAAAAAAATTTCATTTGATACAAAAATGAGGTAAAAATCATAAGATTTGTTGTATGACTGAAAAAAAGCTTAAAGATCAACAAAAAATCACTTTACAGTAGCCAAAGTGTTAATTTATCTATTGTAATCAGTGAAAGATAGGCACAACATATTTCTTTAATTAATAAGCACAGTGTTTTTTTTGGCACAGGAACAACTAAAGAAAATATCGTTGAACAAATTAACTGGATTTGACATCTATTCACGGCAATGCTTGGAAATTGCTCTAAATTTAGTCCAAAATCATAAAAAGCGTAACTTTTTATGATTTTAGACTAAATTTAGAACAATTTAGTCCAAAATCATAAAAAGCGTAACTTTTTATGATTTTAGACTAAATTTAGAACAATTTAGTCCAAAATCATAAACTCGAACTCGAACAATCGGAGTGAATACTTCAATTAAGAAAAAATAAAAAAATATTTCATATAAATATGACTTCTACACTACACATTAGCTACTCCGCATGAAAATTGGTAGTCGAAAAAAAATTATGGGATTGGCTAATCATCAGCCTATATTTGTGTTTAAATGCAGGAAAAAAATAATATTAGTAAAGATTTTTTATATATAAGTTTTTTGTTTTGTTTGATCTTGATCATTAATTAATACTAAATGAAACTGTTTTTAATTTCTGTTTAAAATACAACATTTCTTATAAGAATTAAAAAAAAATCAATATCATCAATGTATAAAATTTTGTTTGTCAATTTGAAAACAAAATATTTCAGTCTCATTTTAATTTATGAACAAACATAACTTGGTTGCCTTTTTTTTATTCCGTTTAGAAAAAACTAACTTCATAAAATTTTTTTAATGGCAAAAAACTTGTTTGCAATGTTGTGTATGAATGAAATAAAGCTTTTTAAAAATGTGTTAAAATAATCATAACAAATATTCTTGTACATTATACAAATTCATTATTACAATGTTGTAATTAATTGTCTGGTCGCCTGATGACCGTATAGGATAGTGAACAGTACTGGTTGATCATTGACTGCAACTTTTTTGTAAATTCCCTTTGCAGTATTACACCATTGAATTTAATGTATTTGTAAAACATTTTATAAATTTAGCACATATGAAACTAACTTACATCAAACTCTACATCAAACTCGTATTTCAAGAGATTATGAATATGCCAACACTTCCCCCACCATCTAAAAATTATAAAAATTTTAATTAAACAATGGCTTCCTAAAGAAATATGCATTTTTTTATGTAAGAAATTTTGGAACTACTAACTTTAGTCATCGCTCTTGAAATCTTTTTATCTCTACAATATGTTGTATAGAGTTTATCTCTACAATATGTTGTATAGAGTTCATCTCTACAATATGTTGTATAGAGTTCATCTCTACAATATGTTGTATAGAGTTCATCTCTACAATATGTTGTATAGAGTTCAACTAACTAAAGCATGGTGTAAAATGGGTTCAAATGGAATAGTTAAAGATTTCAATTATTCATTTTTTACGAAAAAAAAATTTTCAAATTTTTTTTCAAAGATGTAGAGAATATTGAGCTGCATTTAAATATATAAAAATCAAATAATTATTTTTTAAGTTTTTTATGAAACTTTATCTTCTGACATTCGAGGAGAATGAAATACGCAAATATATGTGTAATTAAAATGACATTAAAACGACACTCATTAAAAAACAAAAAGTAATCAATAATTACAATTAAAAAAACAATTAAATAAAATAAACTTTTTTATTCTTGTGATGATGTTGAGTAATTTTGAGGTACTAGAGGTTGAGTTGAGTTTTTAGTTGTGCGGCACTTTTTGGTGCAATAAAACTCAGCGCCTTTTATGTATCGCTTTGGTATGCATGTTTGCCATTAGAGTTAAGCTTACGTTATTTTTTAGCTTGTTTTGGTAGATTTTTGCTATTAAAATCTTTTAACCTTTCAAGTATTTCAGGTTTGAGACACTCCCCTTCAAATCTTAGCAGATCTAAATTTTTTCTTGTTTTGTGTGTCAACATGTTGGATACGAAACATTTGTTGCAAAACTGCTGCAAGTGAACTGATTACAGTTGTTTTTTAATCTCTTTGTGAATTTCCTTTTGAATAGCCAGAGTTACTACAATATAAAAGGTTGTGTGCAGACAGGGTGACTTTTGAGGTGAACTTGGAGCTGATGCTTAGTTATCTAAAATTAGATAACTATAATTAGATTAATGTAATCTTTTGTAAATATAAAATTAGATAATTAAAATTAGATTGAACTAATTACCTGGAATTTTCTTAATGGCGGGAACATACACATTAGTGAGTCACTGCACAAATCACTTATCTTTTATCCATTAAGAATGGAAATATAATGTATATGGCATTATCTGGACCACTTAAACACCAATCTCTGTACAAATATTTTTTTGATTTAAAAATAATGTATGGAGCAAGATGATTACCAGCAGCATTAATGCAATTTCCAACTGTATAATGGATTTTTTCATTGTTGCCAACCAATTTCAATGGTCATTTTGCACCACGCTGGCAATCTGTACTTTGCTTACCTTGATCGCCAGAGAAGCCAATTTCATCAAAATTCCACAAATGACATGGAGTGTTTTCGTTAATACCTACTATATTGAACTCTCTTTGCAGTGTGTTGAAATACTTTACTACTATTTCTTGCATGCAAGAAGCGGCTCTGAGTGATGAAATATTGCCTATGGCTCTGATGCTCAATCTATGACTCCACCGGTTTATAAAAAGGTTATACCAATCTTTTCCTGGTGTACCATTAGGAAAAAAAATGAGATTAACCTTGGTGTTGCAAATAGTCGGTAACTAGTGTGATGACATTATTGTAAGTTCTACCAAAGCCCCAATTGGATAATTTGATGTATCTACTAAAACTGATTCAAATTGTTTTCTCGTGCTTGAACCACTGACAATTGTTTCACCTATGCCGTGGACACGCCTGTGAAAAGTTACTACTGGTATGCTGAATGATTTAGCAGATTTGTTAAGTGAAAATTCACCGCTTTGTACTTTAACCACCGCAAGGGCAACTTGCTCTTCTGTGTATAGTTTTTCTTTTTTCTTTGCATGCAAGTTGTTTCAAGGCATATTTTATATTAAAATAGATTTAACAATAAACCATTTGAAATTTATGCACAAAATTTATAGAGATAGCTTGGTCACTTGAGACTTAATTAATTAATAAAAACCGCATTTAACAAGGGAGTTACTAGCATTTTTCATTCATTCATTAGAATCGTTTAATAAAAGCAGACAGTAAAAGTCAAAGACAGTAAAATTGAGAGTAAAAGAATAAACATTGTCATAACTATTTCATTCTAACCGCTATTTCATTATTTATTTCATACCCTGTTTTACTCTATAAAACAAAAAAATCTTTTTATTCTCCAAAATATGTTATAAAAAAAGGAAAATATCTTTTTATCTCCAAAATATGTTGTATGTAAAACAAAAAAATCTTTTTATGCTCCAAAATATGTTATATATAAAATGAAATTAGCTTTCGAAAACTAAAAATTATTTTTAAGTGTAGATATAGCCCATCTAACAAGTTCCTAAGAAAAGTGTATTTAAAAGTAGATTAACCTGGAGATAAGTGTGAAACAAAGCCAAAATTAGACAGGACTGGAGTCTGGGCCATTGTCAGTTACTACTTAGGTCTATTCAATTGAAAAAGTTACAATAAAATCCATAACAAGAACAATGTACATATAACCATGAGCAAGACTAGGTTTTTTAAAACCGAGACGAGACCGAGATGAGAAGATAGTACTTCTATAGTACTACGAGATGAGAAGATAGTACTACGAGAAATTTAACAATTTTTGAAAACAAATTTATTAAAATCCAAGTAAAAAAAAAAAAAAATGTAAACATGGTTTTGACAAATAGACACAAATGACATTTGTCAAATGTAAACAACATTTTCAAATATTAATTCAGAATTTTTTTGCCAAACTTTTCCAACAAGACTATGTTTTCTCTAATTAAAATGATTTGTTCTACTTTTCCTGGGTGTAAGTTGTGTCTGGATGATCGGACGACATTTCCACCTGAGCTAAAAACTCTCTCTGATTTAGTGGAACTTGCTGGAATAGCTAAAATTTGTCTAGCTAATGAAAAGAGTTGTGGCAATGTATTTGAATGCAATTTCCACCAATCAAGAATCGGAAAGTCTTTTTTGGCATCAGGGAGATATTCATACTGGCACATTTCGCTCAAAATAGGATTCAGTTCAGATGTTGGCTCTTGTGTTTCAAGTCTGACGTTTAACTTGCGCTTCAGTTTTGAATTAGGGGACAAATCTGCTGAAAGGACTCTGGCAACAGGTTGGCACTCAACATTATACTTAACCTGTGAGACTAACCATTCTTTTGTTGTTTGAAATTTTTTGAAGAGCTTCAAGTGAAGTCCCTTTAAAGCAGGATTTAAGTAGTTTGCTGCAGCACTCAATAAATTTCCCGTGTGACAAAGAGGAAATCTTTTCTCAATGTTTCAAGTTTTTTGCATACAAGGCACTGCAGCCATTTTTTCCATCCGTCTCAATAAATTGATCAATTTTGTCATGGATTGAATAAAGAGAATCAGCGCCAATGTTAATTGTTGGAACAGACTCAGCCGACCACGTTTCTGTAGCATCTTAAAGTGGTGCCAGAATTTCTACTGCTGAAAAAATATCTTCATTTGCACATAAGCTGATAATTGCACTCTTTAGATGTAGGACAGAAGCCATGCAATCCAGTTCACTATTCCATCTTGTGTCAACAGATTGGCGTAACTGTCTAAAATTGATTCCTTGAGCGCCTGATTTTGATTCAAGCAATTCAGCTGCAACTGTTGACTAGTGAGTTATAGAAGCCAAATCTTTGCATAATTGCAACGCATCAACCATTCCAGCAGTCATTCCAAATGAGTCTCGAACTGCACATTGCAAAGTATGATTGTTGCACAAATATTGGTCAAGGCGCTTTGACAATTTGACTGCAAGTTTCATGTTTCTTGCCTGGTCGTTCACGCAGTACATTGGTAAATCAGCAGGCAAATTTAGTTCTTCTAAGAAAGAATCCAGCTTTCCTTCAATTAAGATACCTGTGTGTCTGCCTGGGAACTGTTGGACATGGGGTGTCCAGTGATGTAGTCTCCAATTTTCGCCAATAGCATGAAAAGTCCAAGAAGTCCAAAAAGTCCAAGCTCTAGAAGTTCAAAGGTCAGAAGTAAATGCAGCACTTTTTAGATTTGGCGTAATCTCCCTTATTATGCTCTTCATTCCAGCTTGAACTTTTCTTGAACTTTCTTCTTAGGAGGAGGAAGAAGAGAGTCGTCAGTTTTTTCAGAATACTCAACGTAATCTTGGGTGTGTTTTTTTTCGAGGTGACGATGAAGTCCGCTTGTGTTTCCATCTTTTGTTTTCAAAGACTTTTTGCACGCCTTGCATTCAGCACCGTCACTTGTTTTTTAAAAAATCTCCAGATTTTGTTTTTTTTTGGTGACATCTTTGATCGTTGAAATGAGGCAAGAATATTTCTTTTTAATATGAACAATATGTGTCAAGTTGAATTCCACTGGTAAACTAATGAAATTGAGTTGAAAGTGCACCATTTTATACAAAAAGTTTTAATATCTAATTAAAAATATTTAAATCTAATTAAAATTTTTCAATTAGATTTTTTAAAACATTTAATTAAAAAATCTAATTAAAAATAAAGAACTAATAATTTTGAGGTTATAAATTCGACCGCTATGTTTAAACAAGTTTTTTGACAAAAACAAATTAAACTTTTAAAAAATTTAATTTGTTTTTGTCAAAAACAATTTAAATTTTTAATTGCGTTTATTAAAATCACGTCAAAATATTAATTAATTAAAAAAACAAATTATTAAGCATTTTGTAAATTATGATAATTTTTAATTTGAAAAATAATATAGTATTTAAGTCTCATTTTACTTCTCGCGAGAATTTTCTATTTCTCGTTTCTCACGAGAAGTCCCATTTCTCACGAGAAACGAGAACGAGAAGAGATCTCGCTCATGGTTATGTACATATATCATTGTTTTATATAAGAAAAGGTTCTTTTGTATTTGTATTATTTTCTTAATTTTATTTTAAAAATATTTATCCTTAAAAATTTTATTTTAACTTATAAAGTTGTTAAGCAAAAAAAAAAAACCTTATTTTTTTTTAAAAGTAAATAAAAAAAAGATCAACAAAAACAAAACAATTTTACTTTTATTTTTTTAACTATAACCAGATTACAATTTAACCAACCATAGTTACAAAGAAGCGCAAACTTAGCCAAAAAGTTGAAATAATTAAAAGAATCTATATGAACTTGGATTTGCAAACGACCTTTTTTTTTTCTCCAACATCTACGCTTCATAGTTTTTAATTAATCACAATGTCTAATTTAATAGCTGAAAAAGTATGATTAGCATGTGGTTAAGAGAACTACATAAAGTAAAGATTTTCTGACACCTACTAGTGAAAGGGTGACTTGGGAAAGCAGACCTGGGGTTAAATAAGACACTGTTCAATTTTATTACTTTTTTTAATTTACTACATTTTTATAATTAATTTTCATGTAAAAAGGCAAGTGAACATAAAAATTCTGTTTATGTTTATGATAAGATTTCAATGTTTACTTTATGTTAGTGTTTGTTTTTTATTTTCATTTTCCAAAAACAAAATATATTATAAATATATATATATATATATATATCGTACACCCAAATCAAGGGTGCCACAAGTCAAAAAGTGTCAAAGTGAGAAAATCAGGGTTGAAGTTTTAATTTTTTAATATTTTTTCCGACTAAGAGTGCCATTTGTATCTGTCATTTTGTAAACATTCATTTTAGACTTGTGGTATTTTGTCACCATGTACAACACATAATATACTATCAAATGACATTCATAACTCAATATCCATAATTTTAGACTTGTGGCACCCTTGATCTGGGTGTACGATATATTTTTTTGAGAACAAAAT
The DNA here is from genome assembly GCF_038396675.1 of Hydra vulgaris. Classification (NCBI taxonomy): domain Eukaryota; kingdom Metazoa; phylum Cnidaria; class Hydrozoa; order Anthoathecata; family Hydridae; genus Hydra; species Hydra vulgaris. Next base: position 63,449,199 of record NC_088920.1, on the reverse strand, counting down.
ATAATTATATAGGACTTCTTTGTCTTGAAATTTTACCCTGATTAATTAAGACGTTTTTCACAGTAAGTATTGTTTTATTGACAAATAATTTTAGCATATTTTAAATTCGGTAAAAAATTTTTTTTTTTAGGTCTTCACTATAACCCTTTTTAAATTTAATCTCATTATAAGCATTATTTTCAAACTAATCTCATTGTTCTCTATTAGTCTCATTGTGGTGCTATTTTGTTTTCATTAATCTTAGTCTTAATCTGGATTTAGTTAATGCAATTTAAAAAATCATAATTTTTTAATAACGGAAATAGTAATATGTGTAAGACTTTTTCAGATGCCAAGAAAGTATAAGCGAGTGACATGTCGATTGAAGCCTGATGCTCATACAATAAAAGTGGCTGTGATGGCCGTTGAATCTGGGAGCTTATAAGTACGAGCAGCTGCATTAGAGTATAAAATTTCAAATCCAAGTTTACAGCGGAAAAAAAGGTTAATAAAGAAACTTCTCACAATAACATATTTTGATGAACAACATAAATATATTTTTAATTAGGCACAAGAAGATAATCTTTAAATATAACTTTGTCAAGCATCTAACGTGAATTATGGACTTCAGCATTAGAAAAAGCAAAAAAGTTACCCCCTTGAGACATCAATGTAATTTTGACTCAATTCAGTCTATCACAGGAAGACGTGCGATCGCACGTCTTTATATGACCAGGCAAATTAATTTTTGCTATGATGATTTAACCGCACCTATTTCAAAAAAGCGCTAAATAGAAAATATTCTAAAAAAGTGAAATAAATTACATCAAAACTTCTTAACAAATGTTTTTATATAAGCGAAACGCTTTTAAATAAAGTAACAATTTACTGATGTTTTTTTTTTTAAATACAATTGACAGTTGTATATAAATTTTGTTCAAGTGTGCATTTTTATAATGAACGTTATTAAAAAATAAAAAATTGTTTTGTTTTTATAAACGATGACATTCTCTTTAGCAATTTTTAATATAAGAATAATTAAAACTAATACAAATAAAAGGATAAACAAAATTTCATTGAAAAAAAAAGACAAATGTCTAAGAAAGCTGTTACAATTAAATAAGTTTGATCTTAAATGCTTTTATATTATCGAAATGCTTTTTAATGAAGTAACAAAACACTTCTAATGAATTTTTTAAAATAAGTATTAATGAACTGTTGTTTTTTTGTTTATATAATTATGAATTTTTTATGAGAAATAATACTTTGAAAAATATTAAATGAAAAAAAAAAAATACATATGTTAAAACAAAGAATGAAATGGTTTTTTAATGCGTAAATTAAATTTTAGTTTGATGAGCTTTGCTTTAGTTAGGTTACTTTTTTTTTATTTTCTTACTCATTAAGATTTTGTTATCTTTTTTAAAGTTTTTTCTTAAATAAGTTTAGGTAAGATTTTGTGGCGCATTTTTGAAATTTGAAAATATGCCATAAGACATGGTCAAATCATCAAAACAAATTATTTTTTGCATGGTCATAAAAAGACGTAAGTTAGTTCATGTATGTCCATAAAAATTTTTTTGTTTTACGGACATACATGGAAACATACATAAACTTGAATGTTCTCAAAAGCATCTTGGTGCGAGAGAATAAAAAGAATATTCACTAACTCTAAAAACCTGCCAAATCTAGGAACAAACTAATTCTATTGGTTCAAAAAATATGCCCACTAAGCGAAATAAAGTCTGACAAAATCTGAACCATACAAGAGACGTGGGATTACAGATTTGCCCTTACTATTGATGCTGTTAAAGATTCTCCAGAAGTCAGGAGAGCCCAATTTTTTAGATGAAATCTGAGATTTCATGACCTGAGAATAGCAGGCTTTGGCGTTAGACAAAACCTTTTTACAATGGTTTCTAGCAGTAATAAACAGATATGGAAGTATCGGTTTCGATTGGCAATTGCAGCAGCACAATGTGAGGAAAACCATGGAGAAGAGTGAGGCTTGACCTGGAATTGTCAAAAGGGAATAAAAGATTACATGCCAGCCTGAATCCAAAAAGTTGCTTAAAAAGCACATTTGTCAGCAGGAAGACGAAAGATTTCTACCCAAGGGCCATCACGAAGAAAATCACGGAAAGAGTTCAGCCAGCTTTAAGGTAGTTGTAAGAGGTATGATGATAGGGGGATTCTGATGATAAAGAAAGAGATAATAGTCTTAGAGAGATCAAACCGGTATTAGAAGCACCTAAGGGTGAGTGTGGAGAAACTGAGCACTGACTAGGATCAGAAACAAGACATGAGTTGAATGAGAGAATGTAAATTATTGGGTTGTCTGGAAGGCAAGTTGGAAAGATGACTATTTGAGTTAATAATTGAGAAAGGTAAAAGTTGAGAGCCTTAACGCCTGCAGAGTCACCGACACTAGAGCCAAGCCATTTAGTGTGACAAGCATTAAAGTCACCAACAATAATATTGGCTGATGGATAAAGAAAGAGGGCTTGGTCAATTTGCTCAGAAATAACATCAAAAAGAGTGCAGTCTTGAGATGAAAGAAAGCGATGTAAAACAAAGTGATAGGCGATAGAGTAAAGTGGTGCTAAACAATAGCACATAAAAGGATAGTCTGTGGATTAAAACCTAGTTTCCCGGCAAATGGGTGAATTCTTACGAATGTAAATGCCCAGGCCAAGCATGTGACTATTGGAGTCTTTACAAATTAAAGGAAGATAACCATTTACACTAAGATCACAAGATGAGACAGCTGTACTGAAATTAGCCTCACAAAAAGCAAGTAGGTCTGGTGAAACTTTGCAAGACTTAAAAGAGGAAAAGTTACTTCGAAGACCACAAATATTAGTAAATGATAGGTTTAGAGAACTTGGTGATGATGATAGTTCTTTGTGTTTTATAGTTTTTGGTACTTTAGTCATTTTTAACTTTGTTAAAGAACTTGAATTAAAGCATAGATAATACTCAGTACACTATTTAATAGTCAAAGCATTTACCTCATTACTATTAATAAATCCTATGCTGTAACAAAGAGCTCCGAATGCGGCCTCGACAATGCACACTAAAAGTATGAACAGGGATGCCATACATGCGCAACATGGCACTATGAGTACTCTGATATTTTACAGCTGTTAATGGAACCAGCCTCTCTGAGAGCTACCACAGAGTTCGTGATACTTGACTACCAGATGTCCTCAGAACCATAAAACTTAGTTTTAGAGCTGTACCCTCATTAGGAGATAATAGAATAAGTTGCCTAGTCATAAAATTAGAGACACAAGCAACCCCCAAGGCTTGAGTCAAGATGATCCAGCATTCAACATTCTAAACTGGAAACAATGTACTATAAATACATGTGTGCCAGCCTAATGGATAAAAAAGGGGTGCGAGGTTGGTTAACAGATAAAGTATGCCAGGAGGCCTTCTACAAGACAGTAGCTGGATGCGTTTAACATCTGCCCAAGAAGAATATTTTTATCGAGACACCATCTCTAGCCTTTACTCAAGCAAGAACCCCAAGGCAGGGGGTATTTTAAGTAGGAGTTGGCTTATCCTAGCCTTTGCCTAAAAAAGTGTATTCTACCAGGCAGCAAGACATGAAACAGGTTGTACTGGGTTACATGTTACTAGTAGGAGGATAATCTGACCTGACTTTTAATAACCTCTAATAAATATGTAATTAATAAAAAACAAAGTACACAGTTAGAGCAAGGAAACTGTCAACAGGAGACTTGAAAAGTTGTAGGTTAAATCAGGCAGGAAAACATGAAGAATGGAGAGAGTTCTAAAAAACTGTAGTGCAGGAAAAAAAAATTAGATGAATAAAAGTTTTTAGAGAGTGAAGGGACGGATACAGTAGAAGGATCAGACTTTGCTAAAGATGAGTCAAGCAGATGACTTAATTAAAGCTGTTAGAAAGAATTGATTTGATAATCTCAAAACTTTCCCAGATACAACATAAGAAGCAAGCTTATGAAAAAAATCAGCATGCCAAACTAATGAAGGCTTTAAATATGTCAATTGCAATAGCCCTCGCCTCACTGCCTCCATATAATGACTGATAGAATCTTTCAGTGAAAGCAGTTAGCAAGTTAGCCGTAGAACAAGTAGATCGAAAACCATATTGATTGTCTGGCAGTAAGTTATTTGACTCGAGATGAATATTTCTATGAAGACACTATCTCTGGCCTTTATTTACCCAAGAGCCATAAGGCAGGGGAGAAAGATTAAGACAGAGTTTACTTCTTCTATTCTTTGGTTAAAAAAAGCAAACCCTACAAGGCAGCGAGGCATGGGCCAGATATTACTGGGTTACATGATACCAGTAACAGGGTGAACTCTTATTTCGGCATTTCTCTTAATTAAAATATTTGGTCACTGCTAAATTCCTTTAGACTGTTGAGATTTGCGGTTGTTTTTTAATATTACATGGCACTGTATGTTTTAGTTTTTAGTTTTATCTAATGATTTATAGAATGAATTAAAATATTATAGTTTAAATAATATTTTTTAATAAAATTATTAATTATAAAAATAATAGTAATAAAACGGTTTTATAATAAGATTTTATATCATAATAGAAGATCAATATAAATATTTTACATTGAATAACAGCTATTAAGTTTAGTGATAAAAACAGAGTTTACAGCTTTTAAAAAGCTAAAAATTTAAAGACAAGAAGCACTTCCAGATATCACAACTCACGACCACTTAATTTGAGCCCTGCATTCCATCTCTTATTCATAGGTCTGATCTTATTCCATCTCCCAAGAATAATTACCATACTCATCCTGCCATTCCAAATAAACAGGTCGGCCAATTGATAGACATCCAAACCTCTAACTCTCTGTTACTAAAGTTAATTATCAATTAAACTCTAATACAACTTGGGTTCCAGACATCACTTCTATCATAGTCTTTCAAAAGTTTTCTCTCTTTGATTCTTGCTAAATTATTAATGTGTTAAATAAGTGATTCCAATTTTTAAATCTCTAAAAAATATTCTGACCTTTTCAACTATCATACAATTAGTTTTCTCTCTATTATTAGTTTCTTTATATAAAGATTTAAAGATTATTAATTCATAACTTTCTAACCACAGTATTTAAGTCATTCTCCAATGCCTCCACTCTTCTTTATTTCCAAAAACTTTAAGGGTACTCTGAGGTTCTTATCTACAATAACAAGGCTTGCTTCTGTTTCTACAATAACAATCTTCCCGGAAATCTTATATATAAAATATTTTGTTAACAACTCAACTTTATACTTGACAAAAAGTCTTCACTTTTTGATCGCTTAAAATTAGCAGCCATCTTTTGTAACAGCTTAGGGCTTGTAGTGGATAGTAGATTTTAACTTTAACAAAACTCAACAAAACACTATTGCAGTATTGTTGATATTCCTATATTGATAACAAATCTTTCACTTATGAAAAAAAATTTCCAAAAGCACAATGTAAATGTAGTTAGACCTGCTTTATCTGCTAAGCTTGAAAACACTCCCATCATTGTAGTTTTGCATCTATTTTTTTTCTACAAATACTACTATGGTTGTTGCTAAAGCGAGCTATCGCCTCCAGTTCGATCAACCAAAACTCATTGTCCCTTGCCTTGCCATTCAGCAAAGGCTACTTAACTGTATCTTTTGACTGTAGCTGTTGCTTCATGCTATAAATTTTTTATTCAACTAGTTTTTTTACTCACACACCAACAAAACCTTTAAACTCTCATCCATCTTCATTTTTTGCGGACTCATACAACCTACAAACTTTAAAGTTATCAGTATACCCTTTCTTTGCTCTTTTATTATTTGCTTTCTAGTATTCTAGTAACTCATAACTTAAAAGTGGTTGCTTGCCAACTTGTTGGAAGTGAATTAGTTTATATATATATATATATATATATATATATATATATATATATATATATATATATATATATATATATATATATATATATATATATATATATCAGTCTTCTTTGTTTAGACAGCGCTTTTGAGCTCAAGTCTTTTGGCACTTTTTTTTATGGTGAGAGCATTAATAAAGTGCTTGCCAAAAAAAAAAAGCGTTTTGTTTTAAATTGCAACAAAACCTTTTTGATCATTTGTTCATTTTTTATAAAAAATGGCTTATTTTTACTAGTTTTTTTTTATTATTTTTTCTTGTATTTATTCAAAGCATTCTTTTTGTTATTTTTATTTAAATAGCAGAAAAAAATAAATTTTTCAAATTGCGCCAGCTATTTAAAATGACCATCCTGCCAGCGCTTTTTTGTGCACTGGCATTAAATTTCAAACGGAGAAGACTAATTTATATATATATATTTTTTTTATAATTCACCTCCCCAAGGCCGAAAAGGCCACTACAGATGAGAAGGCTACTTGTGGTTATAACCCTCTCTCAACTCTTTAACTCCGAAACACGAACCTTGACGAACAAGGCCACTGTGCGGAGAAACAAGTTGAGCGCAGTACTACCAGGGACGTGGCAGGAATCAAACTCGGAACCTCTCGCTTATGAAGCGAGTGCTCTACCACTACACCACTACTGCATATATATATATATATATATATATATATATATATATATATATATATATATATATATATATATATATATATATATATTATATATATATATATATATATATATATATATATATATAAACAGGGTGCAGAAAAAGTTCCCGTACAAAAATATAAGCAACAAAAAGTTCCTATACAAGACAAGAAACAAATTACACTTTAATTTAAAACAAAATAATACTAAAAGAATACAAAGGAATACAAAAGAATACTATCAACACACTATATATTAAAAGAAAACACCATACAGATAATTTTTTTAAATTATACTTTTGTACGGGAACTTTTTCCGCACCCTGTATATATAGCAAAAAAGAGTTCTAATTGTTAAAATTAAATTTTTAAGTATGCCAGTATTTAAAAAATAGTAAATGTATGCATAAATTTATAATACATAAAGTATTATAAAATTAATTCCTACCCACAGCTGTCAATCCCTGGATATTAGATAGTATTGATGAAAGGAAGTACACTTATCGAAGTCTTTGTGTAGAAAGCAAATTCTACAAAACAGTAGGACATGGAACAGGTTGCTTTTTTGTTCAGACTGTTTAATCATTTTATTGGATTTTGATAATTTAAAATAAAGTTTATTCAGGCTGTGGATTTCATTAATCTAAAAGTTATAAATATAAATTAAATGTAGATTTTAATTATCTAAAAGTCTAGAGTAACATCCAAACAAAAAGGGTTAAATAAATACAGGATTTTGCTATTAAGTCTTTATCTATTGTGCTTCATGAACAATTTTTTATTCCAAAATTTCATTTTATAACACATTATTTTTTAAAATCTTTACTATTCTTTTTCCATATTATAAATTGTTTTCTATAAACAAAATGTTCATACATTAATATTTTTTAAAATAATAATATTGTTAAAAGAGTGATTAAAAACTATATTACTTTTCATAAATTCACTATTTATACTTTTTACTCATATTGCTTTTAAATACTCATATTGCTTTTAAAATGTTATTGCATTTTATAAATTGAATAAATGAATGCCATAGTACGAACAAAAATTTTTACATAAAAAAAAGTGTTACATTAAATTTTACATAACAAATTTTTAACAATGCTGAAAAATCAAAGATCACCTGGTACCTTCTTTATTTGATTCTAATCGAAACCAGTCATTGTCTTGCTCTTTATTTGTTTGCACATACTAAAAGACAGAAATAGAAACTAGTTTATGTTTTTCTTTTAAAAAAAAAACATGATTATGTGTTGCTTAATGCTCAGAGATTTTTTAAAACCTTTTTTTTTAAAAAAAAAGTAAGTACCACTAAGTTTGGTTTAAACTCTATGCTGTAAGAGGAAATAGTATAATAGTTAATAAAAAATGAACTTTTGTCAGAGATCACAATTATGTAATGCCTAACTATATTGTCAGATAAAAACTGAAAAAATATAAACTCATTTTAAATACATGTTTTACAAAAATCTCTTATTTTACATTTTAAGACACAATAAATTGTTTAAAACATTTTACCACCAAAATTTTTAGATAACATAAATTATTATCTAGTTTTTATCGATTACAATAGGGAAAAAACACTTTGTTTTTGGATTGAAATTGTGTTTTTCTAACCTGAATCCTTAACCCATTTTGCCAAAAACAAATGAAAAATGGCTGTTGTTCCACAAAAACTTTGCTTCTATGACAAGGACAAAGATATGAAATTTGTGTTTTTTTGAGAATTGTAAGTTCTTGATTTATACTGATTTGTTCTTGATTCATACTAAAAAACTTAGAATTCTTCTGAAACATTCATGAACCACTAAAACTGTTCAGAAGGTCCAAGAAACTTTAAGAACTTTCAAGAAACCATAATGTTTGAGAACTTTCAAGAAACCTTAACTTGTTGGATAAAACCTTTTTTTTTTAACTGTGCATGTCAACAGAGGCCAAAATAGTAAGGCCAAAGCCACATGCTCCTAGACCAAGACTTAAAGTTTTAAGCCCAATGACAAGAGTTTCAAGACCAAGACTAACATAAACTTTTTTAAGGCCAAAGAATTAAATTTTAGCCTTAAGTCATGGCTAATTATTAAAAAGTCTGCAGGTAGCAAGTGTTATGACAATAAAACATGTAAAAATTAGACCAAGGTTATGCACAGAATTTGACAAAGACAATAAGAAAATCTATTTGGAGATATATATGAAACCCAAAAATAAAAATACATAAAAACAAAGAATTAAAACTTTTAATTCTATATTTTTGTGCTTAACGCTTAACAACTAATATTACCATCTTTAATTAAAAATATGTTGATATTCGTTATCAACATTGGCTACAAGTCAAAAGCATTAACTATCACTATGTAGCCTATAAGTCTTAATAACATTTAAGAAACATCAAAGTTTCAAGAAACGAATGAGACATACAAGCTCTATGAGGGCGTATTATTGATCTACTCTGAAAAGATATGCTCAACAGTAGCTGACGTTGCAGGGACACAAAAATACTTGTCAAATATAAATTTTTAATTTTTTAATATTTTTCAACTGTGTATCGTTTTTTTTTTTAAAGAAAACTGATTTTGATTAAATTCTAGAACTTATTTGTTCAAGGTAGTTTGTTAGTTGCTGAGCAGGGTTGACTATGCTAATCTGTGTAAAACAAGATTTTATCTATAATTTGCAAAAAGACATTTTTTTTTTGGTAAAGGTTTCTTGAATATGAGGTGTAACACATTTTTTAGTAGATGTCAAAGTGGTTTCTGGTGTTGTTCTTGGGCAAACCTTTGATAATTCGGCCATTGAACTATCAAAGAAGGATAACCAAACTATTGCTTATTAGTTCAAGGTTAGATTTTACAAATAAAATTATTCAAAATTATTCCATTAAAAATAAATTAATAACAACTTTTTTAAACAGATTTAGATAAGTTGAATAAAAACAGTATAAATAAACAACAACAAAAATACTCTATAATAAATTATAATTTAAATATAATAAAAACTAATTTACTTTAAAAAACCTTTAAAATTCCGTTTTTAATTTGAAGAAAAATTCATGTGTTTAAATCTTTTAATGTGTTTAAATTTTGAAATGTTTTAACTAATAAAAAATGTTAAAACAAGCTGTGTGACTTTATATTTAAATGGAATAAACTCATATCATGGATTATTTTTTTAAAATGGCAAAAACAGCTATTGTATATGTCAAAAATAGCTATTTAAATAATGATATAAAATGCAAAATTAAGTTCTAAAGCTTTCAAGTAAACAAAAGTAACTAACAACTCTACAAGTTACATTGGATTTAATGAATCCAAATTGTTTTTTTAAAAAAACAGTCTTTAAGGCTTACCCTATAAATTACATTGCACAATTTTTGAACATATTTGAACCCCTCCTCCCTCTTCACAACATTTTAACTCTTTAGTAACAAGTCATGTATGAGTTAAAAAATGAGTAAAAAGAGTAAAAAACCTTAAATTGTGATACAATTTATGGACAACCCTTAACAATTTGCATGATTCTCTGAAAAGAGACTGTAATAATTTGTTTGATGTTTCTAATAATTTGTTCAAATTTTCTAATAATTTAAAAATTTACTTAATAGGAATTTTTTGAAAGTAAATAAATAAATATTGCTTTTAATATCAATTAAATTATAAAGTTATTTAAAAGCTATGTTGCTATGCTATGGCATAATTCTTTTGTTAAATCAAGATAATCACAATTTACATATCATACATATGTCCTATCATCACATTAGCATCAGTTTAAAACTTCACAATTTGTAGTTTAGTAGTTTATGTATTGTTATATATTAAGTATATTCTTATATGCCACTGTATTTAAATATGCCAAATATTTAACTACAGTGAATATATCAACAGATGTTCAAGTGATTCAAGGCAAATTAGACTTCTTATCTAAACTGAAGATACAAATTTTATTAAATAAAAATGATACTCAAGTGGAGTATTGGTGGGTTAGGGTGTGAAGAAAATACAGAAATGTGTGCATTCTGCTTGTGAACCAGAACTATTATATTTCTGAAAATAAAAAATCATTATGCAAACCATACAAAAGTGGTAACATTTGATGCATACTTTATATATTAGCTTCCCTCAAATCAAGTAAGAAAGAATTAAGTTTCTTATTTGTTAGCATTTTTATTTTTTAATAAGTTCAGCGAAAATTGCTGTATCACCTCACTAACAAAACTTTATTCAATATCTAATCTTTAAAATTGTCATGAGCATCAATTTCACAACCACATTGTACTCCTGTATGAAATACAAGAAATTACTAAAGATTCAAACAATATTTTTTGATATATACATTAAAAATTCACAAACCTGGAATACTAGCTAAAATAATCAAGTTTTGTTTTGGTAAAAGTTTAGGTGCATGTTTAAACCAATTTAGACCAGAAACCATAATAAAAATAGTTGTAGGATTTTGTTGTCATTATCAAATTTATCTTTGTTATCTTATCAAACTTTTTTTTGTTTTTGTTTTTAACAACTATTTGTTAATTTATAACTAGTAATTTTGCAGACTCAGTATAAACAGCATGTATTAAATATAGCCTTAATCTTTTATTATTGCTTTCTTTTTGGCAAATTTTAAACTCTATAGAATGGTAATCTGTTATAGTTTGATGACAAGTTGTTGTAGTTTGTTTGTTTTTATTTCCAATTATTTTATAAAAAATCTAAAAAAAAATAACAATGATCTCCCCTGGTATTAATAATGTTCATCTTTGATGAATAATATGTATCTTATAAATCTTATAAATAAAATCAATAACCTTTATTAGAGCTTGGTATTCTTCTTTTAATCTATTAACCCAAAGACCCTCATCACGAGGACCAGCTTTTGTTTTTAGTTGTAAGATTGCTCCTACGGTTTTTTTTGTATTAGAATCTACCATTTTTTTTTTTTCGTTCAATTAATTTTCTTTATAAAAAAAATTAAGTTTTATTTTTTTTAAAGTTTATCTATAAGATTTTTTTTTTATTATCAACTATGGTCAATTTTAAGATTAAAGAGGGAAACAAACACAATAACGTATTTGCGCATTAAAATTGCGCATTTATATTTACGTGGAATAAAAAAAGCAATTGAGATTTAGAATTTTATTCTTGGATTACACTGGAAAAACAAATTTTTGTGCTCCATATGTTAGTACATTTGGACCTTAGTACCTTTTCCCGGATAATTTTAGGACGCTGACTTGGAAAATGATATTCAACTCCCATAAGTAGCTTTAGCTTCTTTTTTTTCTATGTAGTAGTTTAATTTTTTCAGCTCATCTAGGTATACTACATACAAGGCATACAAATACCTGTGCGGCCGTGGTGCAGTGGTTAGAGCGCTTGCTTTATAAGCAGGAGATCCAGGCTCGAAACAAGCTCAGACATATTTTCGCGTCACGGTAAGGAAGGAGGCGGGAACTTTCTGGTTAAATGCACTTCCGCGGTGCCCTGTGACAAGACCGTTAGGACTTCTTGGAGCCCCCCCCCCCCAAAAAAAAAAAAAAAAAAAAAACCTAGGTACAAGGCCAGCGCGATGAGATTCGTTCATTTGATCAGCCCGTATTTGACAAGTCAGTCAGCAAATGTAAATCATTAAGACAAATTAAAATTTATTAACGACAATTTTCCGTTAACGACCGTTAACTTATTTTAACGGACGTTAATTAAAAGATAAAACAAAGCACATATGTATATTTTTTAATGCAAACAAAGTAATATCGAAAATTAAAATAGTGGCAAATCAGATAAAATCCATATTTTTAAAAGCAAACAAAATAATATTAAAACACCAAGACAGAGTTGTCCATTGTAAAAAAATAAAAGCTATCAATCTTTTTCTTTTTAATTTACAGAATCGTTCAATTTCCAGTTTTTCACTTTATTACTCTCAAAGTTGTCATGGCAAAGCACCAATTGTCTTATTGTGTCCGTGCAAAGGTTTTCTCTGCTAAAAGTTACAATATTTCCTGACAAACTGAAAACCCTTTCAAACGGATAACTTGATGCAGGAATGCAAAATATGGATCTGTAAATTTTAGCCAAGATGGGAACAACCTTTGAATTGTCTTTCCACCAGGTTAAAACGTTTGTGTTGCTTCTGGTGACTGGCTTTGGCATTGAAAAAAAAGAGGACATTTCCTCTTCAATTAAATACACATCACCCAATTGCAATATCTTTGTGACATACTAGCAACACAAAAGTCAATTGGCTCGATGAACTGAAAATCTTCTGTGCTTGCTACAGAAATAACTTCTCCAGGGTTGAGATTGTAGATAGCCACTATTTGCCTTTTGGTTGATTCAAAACACTAAAAAATGTTGTAATACTTTTTAAGTTTTTATAATAAAATTTATAGTTAAACTTACTTCAAATTTTTCTAAAACAGCTCCTCGATAATATGGGTGTAGAAAATGTGCAACTCTGTTACTAAAATCCTCTGAACCACATTTTGCACTTTATTTTCAATTTCAGTAAGCAAGAATTCAATAAAAGCTTTTTTAAAGGACCGATATTTTTTCGTGATTTTCCGTTGATTCCGTTAATTTCCGTTAATTTCATTAGTTTTATATAAAAAAAATTTTTTTTTAAGTTGTTTAAAAATGTTTCATTTAATTGATGTTCGACAAGGAGCAAAAAATATTTCGAAATTTACAGTTCGATTATCCAAAATTTTATATAAAAGAAAATTTTATAAAATTTTTTTTTAAAATAAAATTTTATAAATATATTAATAAAAATTTATAAAAATATTACTTTAAAGCTTTAAGGAAAAATTTAAAACATTTCTGTACATTTGTTTAACTTACTTGAGTTTAAATATATAAAAAATGAAGATGTTACTTTATTAGCTTGATAAAAAAAAAGCTTAAAAAAAAATTTTATAAAATTTTCTGTTAGGGGTCGTCCATAAAGTACGTACGCTCATAGGGGGGAGGTCTTCAAAAAGCGTACGAAGGCGTATGGGAGGGGGGGAGGGTTCAATTTAAAAGTACGTACTTCGATTTTCTAATTTATCACAATTAACCAGCAAATCAATAGAAAAGTTACATTCTGACTAAAGATTCTAGTTTGCCAACATAAAAAGATGTATGGTATATGGAGTAGAGGGTATAGTTTTCCTCTATGCACACACGTGTATGGGCGCCCTCAGAATTTTTTGATGTTCCAGATAGGACACTTTCACACATCGTGCAAACTCATAACTTAAGTTTGTTTATACCTATGTCAAATGAGGAGGCCTTGCAAAATATCGGGATGGCGGAGGCCTGTGAACAAAAACCCTTAAAACGCTTACCCTCCCCTGCCCATATGTGAGGGCACTAATGTAGTAAAATTTTCAACTTTACCATCTAAAACTAAGTTTAAATTTATTGACAGATTTTAGTTTTTGTAGAAAAATATTGTAAAGTACAAAAGTTATGACCAGTTTGGCATATTAACAAACTTAAGTTTGCACAATGTGTGAAAGTGTTCTATCTGGAACATCAAAAAATCCTGAGAGGGCCTATGCACACATGCCATCCCTTATATACTGGCCCTGACTAAGACCTGAGGGCCGTGGTTGATGGGACGGAGTCCCCCCCCCCAAAAAAAAAAAACGTGTCAATTGCGTCTCAAATTTGACCGCTAGGTTTTGCTAAAATAAAAAGCTTCTTAAATTAGCAAAAGAGCACAAAATTTGTTGTTGTCCCCTTCCACAGGGTTTTACCCTTTGTATTCAATAGTACTGATCTCACGTAAGAGTCGTTTTTTACTTACTAAAGAGGGGTGCCTGAAAAAAAAAACGTCCACCTTAAGTATAGATTATTTACATTTGATTCGTTATTAAAACAAAAGAAAGGTTTACATGGATTTTACCGGGAATCGAACCTGGATCTACTTGACTATTCCCGCCGCATTAACCTCTCACCCAAACACACACTTACCTTTAAGGTATTTTAAATTTATTTAAATTATTATTTGCATATATACTTACAGACGTTTCTAAAATGCGCAAACAAAGGTGTTTGGGGTCGTATAAAGTATCTAAGGTACTCTCCGTCTTTTCTTTTTTTTTAATAAACTTTTTTATTGAGAAAAAAAAATAAAGGAGGGATGGGGGTATGGATATTTGAGGAAGGGGGGGGGATATTTGAGAAACGTACGTACTTTTAAGGGGAGGTGGGGATATAAAAGTACGCATGGCAACAGGGGGAGGGGGAGGGGGTCAAATTTCGAAATTTTTGGCGTACGTACTTTATGGACGACCCCTTGTATAAAAATTTGGATAATCGAACTGAAAAATTCAAAATATTTTTTGCTCCTTGTCGTTCATTCAATTGAACATCAATTAAATGAAACATTTTTAAACAACTTAATAAAATTTTTTTTTATATAAAACTAATAAAATTAACGGAAATTAACGGAGTCAATGGAAAATCACGAAAAAATATCGGTCCGTTAAAAAAATTTTAACGGGAATTTTCCTTTCTGACAGTCTGTTAAAATTTTTTAACGTAACGGACGTTAACGGTAACGGACGGATTTACCGGACAGAAAAATCAAACGCCCATGCTTAATGTATATATATATATATATATATATATATATATATATATATATATATATATATATATATATATATATATATATATATATATATATATATATACCACCTCGCACCCCTTCTTCATCTATTAGGCTGGCGCAGATGTATTTTTAATACATTGTTTCCAGTTTAGGATGTTAAATGCTGGATCTTCTTGACTCAAAGTATGGGTTTTGCTTGTGTCTCTGTTTTTATGACTAGGCAACTCATTCTATTATCTCCTAATGAGGGTACAGCTCTAAAACTCAGTTTTATGGTTCTGAGGCCGGCTGGTAATCAGGTTTCCCGAACTCTGTGGTAGCTCTCAGAGAGGCTGATTCCATCAACAGCTGAAAAATATCAAAGTATTGACAGTGCCATGTTGCGCATGGATGGTGTCCCTGTTTGTACTTTTGGTGTGCATTGCGGAGGCCAAATTTGGAGCCTATTGTTACGGCTTAGAGTTTATTAGTAGTAATGAGACAGTTGCTTGGGCTATTAAACAGTGTTCTGAGTACTATCTATGCTTTGACTCAAGTTCTTCAATCTAATTTAAAAATGAATAAAGTACCAAAAACTATAAAACACAAAAAACCATCATCATCACCAAGTTCTCTAAACCTATCATTCACGAATAATCGTTGTCTTCGAAGTAACTTTTCTTCTGGTGAGTCTTATCTCTTGCAAAGTTCACCAGACCTACTTGCTCTTTGTGAGACTAATTTGAGTTCAGCTGTCTCATCTTGTGATCTTAGTGTTGATGGTTATCTTCCTCTATTTCGTAAAGACTCCAATCGTCACATGCCGGGCCTGGGCATTTACATTCGTAAGAATTCACCCATTTGTCGTGAAACTAGGTTTGAAACTACAGACTATTCTTTCATGTGCTTTCGTTTAGCACCACTTCACTCTATTGCCTTTCTCTTAATTCTATATTGCTCTCCTTCATCTCAAGACTGCACACTTTTTGACGTTATTTCTGATCATATTGACCAATCCCTCTCTCATTATACATCAGCTAATATAGTCTGAATGACTTGGCTCTAGTGTCAGTGATTCGGCAGGCATTAAAGCCCACAACTTTTGCCATTCTCAATCCCTAACTTAAATAGTCAACTTTCCAACACGCTTTCCCGACAACCCGAATCATTTACCTTCTCTACTCGACTTATGTCTTGTTTCTGATCCTAGTCAGTGCTCAGTTTCTCCACATTCACACTTAGGTGCTTCTGATCACAGTTTGATCTCTCGAAAAATATTATCTCATTCTTCTTCTTCACCTAAAGCTGACTGGAATTCTTTCCGTGATTTCCTTCGTGATGGCCCTTGAGTAGAAATCTTTCGTCTTCCTGTCGACAAATGTGCTTCTTACATAACTTCGTGGATTCAGGCTGGCATGGAATCTTTTATTCCCTTTCGATTATTCCAGGTCAAACCTCACTCTTTTCTATGGTTTTCCTCACATTATGCTGTTACCAATTGAAACCGATACTTCCATATCTATCAGCAAAACAATTTTCCAGAAAAACGCCAAAGCCCGCTATTCTCAGGTCATAAAATCTCAGGTTTCATCTCAAAAATTGGGCTCTCGTGACTTCTAGAGAATCTTTAACTGTATCACTAGTAAGGGCAAATCTGTAATTCCACCTCTCTTGGATGGTTCAGACATTGTCACCTCACCTAAAAATAAAGCTGAATTGTTTGCTAAGACCTTTTCATTAATATCATAATTCCAAACTAAACTCTCCTCCATGGTTTTCTTCACGCTGTGCTGCTGCGATTGCCAATCGAAACCGTTAGTTCCATATTTATCAGCAAAACAATTCTCCAAAAAACAGGCGTCTTTTTATTACAGCTAGAAACAATTGTAAAAAGGTTTTGTCTAACGCCAAAACCCGCTATTCTCAGGTCATCTCAAAAATTAGGCTCTCGTGACGTCTGGAAAATCTTTAATAATATCAATAATAAGGGCAAATCTATAATTCCACCTCTCTTGAATGAATCAGACTTTGTCACCTCACCTAAAGACAGGGCTAAATTGTTTACTAAAAACTTTTTATCAATATCATCTCTTGATTCCACTAGCTGATTTCTACCTGATATTGCCAACAAACAAGTTGATCCATTGCTTGACAGTCATATCACTCCAGCATCTGTATCTAAAGTGATTTCCTGCCAAGACTCTTCTACAGCTTGTGGCCCGGACAACATACCTGTTATTATCTTGCAGAAGTGTTCTCTGGAGCTGTCGTCTATTCTCTCAAAACTATTTAACAAGTGCATATCAGAGTCTTGCTTTCCAGCCTGCTGGAAAGCGGCATCTGTTATTCCTATCTTCAAAAATTCTGGAGAGCGATCTGATTCGTCTAACTACCGTCCCATAAGTCTTCTTCCTATCATAAGCAAGGTTTTTGAATCTTTAGTTAACAAACACTTAATTTCTCATCTTGAATCTAATCACTTACTTTCTGACCATCAATATGGATTTCGATCTTCTGGTTCTACAGCTGATTTGTTAACAGTAATAACTGATAGGTTTTATCGTGCATTAGATAAAGGTGGAGAGGTTAAGGCCATCGCTCTTGACATTTCAAAATCTTTTGATAAAGTTTGGCATGCTGGTCTTCTCCATAAGCTTTCTTCTTATGGTGTATCTGGCAACATCTTTAAGATCATTGAATCCTTCCTTTCCAATCGTAGCATAAAAGTTGTCCTCGATGGACAACACTCTTCTTCTTATTCTGTAACTTCAGGGGTTCCTCAAGGTTCTATCCTTGGCCGTATACTCTTTTTAATTTACATTAACGATCTTCCAGATATTCTCTCATCTAAGGTGGCATTGTTTGTTGATGACACTACCTTTTATTCTTGTCGTGATAAAAAACCAACACCCTCTGATTGCTTGGAGGGGGCATTTGAGCTTGAAAAGGATCTTACTTCTGCTACAGCATGGGGCTTACAGTGGTTGGTGAACTTTAATTCAGATAAAACTCAATTTTTTTCAGCCAATCGTTATCGCAATAATTTAGATCTTCCTATATTTATGAACGGTGATGTACTCGATTAGTCACCTACTCTTTATCTTCTAGGAATAACTCTTACTTCCAATCTTTCTTGGAAACCATATATCAAATCAGTTGCAAAATTAGCATCTGCTAAGGTCGCATCTCTTTATCGAGCTCGTCGCTTTCTTACTTCGGGATCTATTCTCTATCTCTATAAATCTCAAATCCGGCCTTGTATGGAATTTGTGCCATATCTGGGGCGGGTCCTCTAATGATGCCCTTTCTCTTTTAGACAAGGTGCTAAAACGTGTTGTAAACATAGTTGGACCTGCTCTTGCAGCCAACCTTCAACCATTATCACATTGTCGTAATGCTGCTTCCCTTTCTCTTTTCTACAAATACTATAATGGGCACTGCTCTAAAGAGCTAGCATCTTTTGTACCATAGTTTTTTTCGTCGAACATCAGCTCTTTAAAATTCGCTTGCTTCATCTTGCTTTCCTGACTCATATAATTTGCAATCTTTTAAGTCGTCTGTCAACCGTTATCTTGCTCTACAATTTTCATCTTTTCTCTTTCAGTAACTTACAACTTTAATAAGTGGCTGCTTGCAACCTTGTTGGAAGCGAAGATGTTTAAAAAAAAATATATATATATATATATATATATATATATATATTTATATATATATATATATATATACATATATATATATATATATATTAGGGGTATTCAAAAGTGAGGTCATGGAAAAATATTCACTTACAAATAGGCAATTTTTTGCCGACTATAATTAAAAAACGAAAAACTGTTTTTTTTAAATTTTTTTATTTTTTTACCTCGCGCTGGCCTCATCAAGTTTTCAAAAAAACCTTTTTTTATAGATTGCATAATATAACGAGAAATAAATAAAAAACTGGATACTATTTTAACAAATGAATTTTTATGTTTTATAAAAGATATATGCCAAAAATTATCATTGTAGGTTAATTTTGATACTTGTGTGAATTGGTGATGGCGCTAGACCTATAAAAATGTTGTGACCTGTTTTACTCGTTGCAACCAAACAATCGATGAAATCCACGTTTTTCTGGTGGTGGGTCTTCTAACGTAGATAGAACTTTGATTTTTTTATGTATGCTTAAATTCTTTATAGAAACATAATCATCAACAGTGTATTTTGATTATCCACGTTAAAAAAAAAGAAAGGGGGGGGAGCCTACCCTCGTCAATTTCTTTTAAATACTATAATATACAAATAATAGTAAAATTTTATTAAACAAAAATTACAAAATTCAACAAAATATAGTTAACTAGCTGTAATTAGCAGTCTCATTGTCACAAAACACTTGTTCTATGGCATCAACATCACGAAACAAATCAGTGCTGATATCTGATTTATTGTACATTTCACAGGATCTAAATACATATATACCTTCTATTAGGCAGCTTTGGTTTTTGAGGATTGCCAGTTGTTTTTGAATTTGTGCAGCTTTTGCAGCTTATGCTCAGACTTAACTTGACACACTGTTTCCTGTACCAGCTTTACAGCCCTCTCACTACAATAATTGACGACAGCCAAGTTTTTGACGTACGACTGGAACTCTAATTAATCAGAACCGATATTCCAGGAGCTAGCTGGATAAATCATCCATTTGGACTTGGTCTTGTCATAGCCTAAAATCTCAAAAATTAGCCACAGTTCAGCAGTGATAAATTCAACCAGTTCTGACCGCTTGTCAAATACAGACGTCTTTTATTTCAGGCAAGAAACCTTTATTGTTATGTCTATCCATGTCATAATCATTTGGTATGGGTATGTTATAGAGCTTTTTGGCGATCTTCTTTTTCTCTTGTTCAGTAATTGAATCGTCTGAATTTGCCAGCATAATTGGAACAACAGTTGGATCCAGGTACCAGCTATGGTTTCCCCATGATTTAAAAACTGCACTTGCAGCAGGTTCATCCTCAACATACCTGGACATGTTCCAAACAGAATTCAAGTTCTGATAAAGAAAAAATGATATATTTTTGTAATTTTTTAAATTTACAGTTAATGCATGAAGTTTAGCAATAGTAAATTTATATTTAAACTTAATGCTTGTACTTTGTTTAAATACCTGTAAAAGAGCAATGTCTGGCTTCTCATTAGTCAGAAACTTGGGTGCATAGAAGATAGCAATAAACTTGCCCATCCTGGTGATAAGAGCTGAATCCAGATCTATATGGTTTTGCACAAAATCAAAAAAGAGAATTTTCATGTAATAAATACCTTTAACCATGAATCTGGCATGATGCATAGCACCAGGTTTCTTAAACTTGCAGATAAAGCTTGGGTCCAGGTACAAAAGACATAGTTCTGCTAGCTCATGGTAGTCATCTCTCTTGTTACCAGTCTAAAAGTTTATTATGTTTTTATTGAATGTTTCCTAAATCTAAATTATATTACGCAATGAAAAAAATGCTTCTAAAAATGATTACATTGAGTTTTAATAAATGTCTGCTTACGATATTTTTAAACTAACCTCTGAGTTTTTAAAAGCTTTGGTTTTTACTATCTCCATAAGTTGGTTCTTTGCTTTAATGGCTTGAGCTTCTAGCCAAGTTCCACAAACAGATTTCCATTCAAACCTATTTAGCTGGCAACTTTCAGTATCAATGGAATGCCATTGTTTATGAAGCAATTTAAAAAGAGGGTTTTCAGGACCAACAATAGCCTTTTCGAAATGATTGATGTGGACCTCTTCTACGTGGTGACGGCAGGCCAACATCAGTAAGGGCTTGCCAAGGTCAGATCTTAATCTTAAAAGTACAAAGCGTTCTTACATTTCATATTTAACATAGTCAAACTATCATCAATATTTCTGTAGCCTTACATAATTGTTATAGTACTTTAAAATTTCAAACAACAAAGTTAGTAATAAGATTTTAAAAATATATTCTTATTTTTATTTACCTGTATATAGCTCCACTCAGTTTTCCAGTATTGCTGCTGGTAGTGTCAAAGCATAAAAAGTGCACATTGTCGGCTATGTCCATCTCCTTCAAAAGTTCGCTGATTGCATTAAGCTATCTTATTTTTCATTCTATATACACTTGAATATGAAAGAGGCAGCTTATCTGGATTACCTCCCCCTCAATAACTAACTTTGTTAGAGTAGCAGTGATTTTATTGGCAGATATGTTGGCTCCCAGAGCTGTTCTCATTGTGTTATTTATCGTGTCATTGCTAACGTCATTTTGTTGAGATTGAGAGTTTGATGTGTTTTGTTTTTTGGCAGAACTAGGCTGATATTCACTGCCACTTGAACTGAGTGTGTCAGATAAATTTGAAGTATTAAGTACAGAATCCTGACCATTTAAAATAAAAGGTAGTCTATTAGTCACTTTTTCCAGATCTCTCTTTTCCTTTTGCTTTAAATAGTCAGCTCTGGTTTTGTCCAGATCTTTTATACACATCTTGCGATCTGTTATCTGATCTCTGATGAAGGCGATGTCATTTGCTTTTTCTTCCTTTAAAATGAACTTATCCATCTTAATAGCTTTAATGAGTGTCTTGTAGTCAGTGCTCGCCCAAAATAGTCCTATAAAAAGTAAAGTAAGTTAAGTTAGTTGATATAATAAAATTACAATTTATTTTTTGTTACGATAAGTAAAAAATTCTAGAATAATATATTCAAATCCAAACAGTTATTTGTCATAATTTTTGTGTTCTGTAGCTTCTTTTCCTGGAGTTATAGCAGGTGCTTCAAAACATCAATCCTGAGAGGAAGCATAGCAGATGTAATTTTTGAAGAATTTCCAACTAAAAAATTATTCTTCATTCTGGTACTCTGGCGGCTTTTTTTGGGCTTTTTTTGAGCAACCACTGTCAGCAGGCTCTAATTCTCTCTTTCTTGTTCTCATTTTTTAATTCTGTTAATTTTTTTTTTAAGGCGGGTAATCAAAATACACTGCTGATTATTATGTTTCTATAAAGAATTTAATCATACATAAAAAAAAAATCAAAGTTCTATCTACATTAGAAGACCCACCGCCAGATAAACGTGGATTTCATTGATTGTTTGGTTGCAACGAGTAAAACAGGTCAACATTTTAATAGGTCTAGCGCAAAGTATCAAAATTAACCTACAATGATATTTTTTGGTATATATCTTTCATATAACATAAGCATTCATTTGTTAAAATAGTATCCAGTTTTTTTATTTATTTCTAGTTATATTATGCAATCTATAAAAAAAGGTTTTTTTGAAAACTTGATGAGGCCAGCGCGAGGTAAATCAATAATTAAAAAAAAAAAAAACAGTTTTTCGTTTTTTTATTATAGCTCGCAAAAAATTGCCTATTTGTTAGTGAAATTTTTACCATGACCTTACTTTTGAATACCCTAATATATATATATATATATATATATATATATATATATATATATATATATATATATATATATATATATATATATATATATATATATATATATATATATGTATATATATATATATATATATATATATATATATATATATATCGTCATCTTCATAATAAATTATTTACAATATTTTTCTGAGTTAAGATGTAACGGAAGCAGGCAGAAGACAAAAGTCTTATCATCTAGCCCCGTTGTATCATTTACATATTAAACAAAAAATAATCTGTCTTATAAAAAAAAAAATTTTACAATCTCAGTAAAATAATATTAAATACTTTTAAATAAAAAGCGTTAGAGTTTTTTTTTTTCTTTCCGAATACAATACAACTTAAAATGAAATAATAAAATATAAAGATGATGTAAAGTAATGTTGTAAAATATAAAGATGATGTAAAGGATGATGTCGCTTTTTAACAAAAGGAAAAGTTAAAAAATAAAAAAGAATTAAAATAAAAATTAATAATAAAATAGTATTTGAGATACGTCATAACCATGTAATTTTTTTTTAAGATACTTTTAAAAGTTTAAATTTAATTTTTAATTATACTATTATTTGGGAGAAATAAGTTCCAAAAATGTGGCCCTGGGTAAGTTATTGAGAATTTGGATTGCTTTAACAAGGTTTTTGGTACCTGATAACTAAGCAACGAATGCTTTGTTTGATATTTATAATCTATAATAAAGAAAAGGTCTTCAAACATTTTAGGCATCATATGATATTTTAATCTAAACATGAGTAAAAGAAGATTATAAATATTTAATTGGCAAACATTCAGCACTTCAAGCTTTCTATGCAGTGGATTGACACTGCTGTATTTATTAGCATTTAATATTAGGCGGCTTGCTTGTTTTTTTAAGATATACGTAGTCTTGACTGATAAGTGATTGTCCATGCAATGTTACAATAACTAATATAGCTATGAATAAATGAATGGTAAATAGATTTTACACAGTTTTTACCCAATATATATCTAGTTTTATACATAATTCCAATACTTTTTGAAATTTTAATTTCTATTAGATTAATATGGTCTTTCCAACTTATTTGTTCATCGATGCTTAAGAATTTAACTCAAAATGTCCGTTGCAACTTGGTTTTTTCTATTGAAATATCCGGGAGTTTTAAGGAAAACGTGTCAGACTTAGAAGATTTAGAAAAGAGAGTATATTTGCTTTTGGTAGGGTTCAGAGAAAGTTTTTTGGCTTTAAACCATTCATTAAGGTTTTCAAGCTCACGATTTATAGTGAATTGTCTTAATGTTAGAGTGAGTATAAAAAACTTGAGTGTCGTCAGCAAAACGATTGAAGTTTAGTATACTATATGATAAGTAAATATTGTTGATATAAACAATAAACAAAAAAAGGCCCTAGAATAGATCCCTGTTGAACTCCGCAGGTAATGTTTTCTAATTTAGTGTAGGTTTTGTCATAAGATACACATTGTTTGCGATTTTTAAGATAGGAGCAAAACCATTTGAAGTTATTATTTTTGACTGCATAACTTTTAAGTTTGTAGAGAAGAATATCAGGGTCAATAATATCAAAAACAGGTCTTGATGGTATAAGCCCTAGGATGTTAAATATCTTTAACAACCCTAGGACTTATACCATCAAGACCTGCGCTTTTGTTTGGTTTTATCGTATTAAAAACAAACCGTTCATCAGGCAACACCTCAAGCTAATCCATTACATAGTCCACTTCTTTTAGATATGATTTAATTTTTTTTTTTCCTGGTGTTAATTTGTTTGCTAGATTTTTATCCACGTTTATAAAAAAGTTATTGAAACTGTTTGCAGTATCCCTTTTCTCATTAGTTATTGTCCTTTCATCCTCAGTATATAAATATTTCGGTAAAGTATTACCACGAGTTTTCTTTTCTTTTCCTATCACTTCCTTTATTATATCCCAAGCTTTTTTTTTTATTTCCAATATTATTTTGTAATAAATTTGAGAAATAATTTTTTTTAGCTTTTTTTCTTCAAGTTTTCAAATAAGTTTTTGTAAATTTTGTATTTTATTTCGTTTTTATAAGTTTTTTTTTAAGTATTTTTCATTGAGTTTTAGTTTCTTCTTTGAAGATTTAATTAGTTCTTTCGTAATCCATGGACTTGGTAGACTTTTAAGCTTGGTTTTAATTTTCTTTATTGGAAACGCTTTGACGTACGCATTAAAAACTCGTCGTAAAAAAATTCATAGGCTTTATTTGTAACTTTGCAATTATGTAGTTGTTTCCAGTTGAATAAATAATTTCTAAATTCTTTAATATTAAATACAGTAGCCTGCCTATTTTATTTCCTTTAGTACATTGATTTTTTTCTCTTTTTTATAAAAATCAGATATAAAAAAAATTGGAAAGCGGTCACTTATATCACTTTTTATGACTCTGCTTTAAAAGTTGCATGTTGTAAAAATGTTAGTAAAAATATTATCAATGAAAGATTTAGTTTGAAGAGTTACTCGAGTAGGCTTGTTTACTAAGAGAATGTTATTTTGAATAAGAGAGTTTAAGAAACGTTTTACATCGCTATTAGTTTTAACATGAAAAGGATTTAAGTTAAAGTCCCCCGTGATGTAAATTTGTTAGTAGTAATATCTGCCAACTAGGTATAAAGTTTGTAAATATTTTCTGCTTGTAAACTTATCATACCTAGTAGATGTAAAATAGGAGTTTAACGACACCCCAAGACCACCCTCAGAGAACATTTTTTCACTCTCTCTTTGGTCTCCTAAAAAAATTTGACTTCACTCTAAGAACTTTTGGAGAACTTTTTCAATGCTCTCTCTTTAGTCTTTCTTAAGTAGCCTAAATTTTTTTACACTTGGTACAGAAATCTTTCTTACATCAGGAGATGTTTTTACTCTCATTTAAGTAGTCAAAACACCTGCATTTGATACTTGGTAGGCGCAGAGAGAATTTTTTATTTTTTTATCACTTGAGTTTGCTGCATCTTTTATCGAGCAGCAAAAAAAAAATGATTGCATTTGTTAATTTTAATATGCAACAATTACGGAAACGCCCTTGCTTGAACTGCTGTTGCTCATTCATGACTAACATGACTAAGAATACAACAACGTCTACTGATCTAGCACCAGCTATTCGAGAAATACTTTTTATGATATCATCTCCTGTGTTTTCTAATTTTTGACCGCTTACTGATAAATGTTGATTGCTTGCAGATGTGAAATCTATCACATCTGCAAGCAATCAACATCTGCTTGCAGATGTGAAATCTATCCGTTAGGTGTTACAGATTGAATAATCTTTGCCCAATTGGCACAAAAATGTTTTGCTAAAGTTTTTTAATGGTCCCCTAAAAACGTTTTTTATTGGTTTTTTAAACATCCATATGAAAAATGTTTTTTTATTGGATTATTAAACTTCTATATGAAGCGGTGACTGGACGTTTTACTAAAAACGTTTTTTGAACGTTTGGTATTGTTTTTTATTAAGTTTAAATGAAACATTTTATCGTTTTCAACATTGGTCCTAAAACATTTTTTATGTAGGAGTTATTTACGTAAATAACTTATGTTATACTGAAAAAAAAAACCATTTTGCAAATGAAAACTTAGGTATAACAACCTAGATCTGGACACCAACGTTTCTAAAAAGAAAAATACCATAAAAATCTTTCATGTATTTCACTAGCATGTAAAAAAAATGTATCGAAATGTAAATAACAATAATAAGAAATAAGTAATGTAAAATCTTATACACTATAAAAAACGAAAAATATAAACGTCATTCAAAACATTTTTACCAGAAGCTAAAAATTATTTCACACTTATATGTCTAGAAAGTGGACCTCAAAAATTCATAGCATATATTAAGTTTAATCACATTTTACTTTATTTAGGAAAACTTTATACATAAATGTAAACAAGAATATACCAACAAATAAAACTTTACCGTATTATTTAAAGCTATTTCATTTTCATCAAACCCTGTTATATCATTTAATTTATCATAAAAAAATAATAAATCTTCAAGCTGAGTCTTTTCCCCAGAATATTCACCGCGCATAAAGAATTTTTGATTTTAGACTTTAGACATGGTAATTCCATAAATATTGCATATTGATAACCTTTTATAAAAATAAAAAAAAATTAGAACAGAGTAATATATTAATGGAAAACTGTTATAGTGTTCATTGAGCTAAATACCATAACATTTTTTGAAAAATGAAAAGTCAATATTTATTAACATACGTGTTCCACTTATAGGCTTAAAACGTGATGGCTGTTCACTATAACAATAAAGTGCAGAGATGCTTCTCTGGAAGATTTTTTAACTTGAAGAAATACTTTATGTATGATTTAATAACTTGTTAAAAATACATACACATTTTTTAACTTTTTAAAAAATATTTATCTGGTTTTATTCAACATAAAATGTTGAATAAAAACAGATGACAAACTGCAAACTCTTTAAAAATTTATATTTGACAACTTTTTGAACTGTAATACTTGCTTCTCTTATGGGCAAACGATTGTGGTACTTTTCGTTTTAAATTGATATTAAAAAAATATAAAAGATTGCTCACTCCAATCTTTTATATAGACTTACATTGAAGTATTTAGTTAAGAATATTAGATATAACCAAATTTGAAAAATTACTAAAAAGTTTGCATAGTTGTGAGCTAAATTAAAAAAAAAAAAAACTGATTCTTGAAATTCAGAACGTATAGACTCTAAATCATACTTTATGAGTGTATCTTACATCTCTTTAGTTCTTTAGTCAAGATTTAGGTTTATCAATATTTATTATATTATAAAATGAAAAGTAATTTTCTTAATTTTCGTATAATCAATAATTGTTACTACTGAAGAAGTCTTCCGGCTAAGCTAAAAAAAATCATTGCTCAATATTATGAAGTTCTACTTGAATAAATGATGTAGAGCAACTGCTAGCTGAGAATAAATGATGTAGAGCAACTGCTAGCTGAGAATAAATGATGTAGAGCAATTGCTAGCTGAGAATAAATGATGTAGAGCAACTGCTAGCTGAGAAAAAATGATGTAGAGCAACTGCTAGCTGAGAATAAATGATGTAGAGCAATTGCTAGCTGAGAAAAAATGATGTAGAGCAACTGCTAGCTGAGAATAAATGATGTAGAGCAATTGCTAGCTGAGAAAAAATGATGTAGAGCAACTGCTAGCTGAGAATAAATGATGTAGAGCAATTGCTAGCTGAGAATAAATGATGTAGAGCAACTGCTAGCTGAGAAAAAATGATGTAGAGCAACTGCTAGCTGAGAATAAATGATGTAGAGCAACTGCTAGCTGAGAATAAATGATGTAGAGCAACTGCTAGCTGAGAAAAAATGATGTAGAGCAACTGCTAGCTGAGAATAAATGATGTAGAGCAATTGCTAGCTGAGAAAAAATGATGTAGAGCAACTGCTAGCTGAGAATAAATGATGTAGAGCAATTGCTAGCTGAGAATAAATGATGTAGAGCAATTGCTAGCTGAGAAAAAATGATGTAGAGCAACTGCTAGCTGAGAATAAATGATGTAGAGCAATTGCTAGCTGAGAAAAAATGATGTAGAGCAACTGCTAGCTGAGAATAAATGATGTAGAGCAATTGCTAGCTGAGAAAAAATGATGTAGAGCAACTGCTAGCTGAGAATAAATGATGTAGAGCAATTGCTAGCTGAGAATAAATGATGTAGAGCAACTGCTAGCTGAGAAAAAATGATGTAGAGCAACTGCTAGCTGAGAATAAATGATGTAGAGCAATTGCTAGCTGAGAAAAAATGATGTAGAGCAACTGCTAGCTGAGAATAAATGATGTAGAGCAATTGCTAGCTGAGAATAAATGATGTAGAGCAACTGCTAGCTGAGAAAAAATGATGTAGAGCAACTGCTAGCTGAGAATAAATGATGTAGAGCAATTGCTAGCTGAGAAAAAATGATGTAGAGCAACTGCTAGCTGAGAATAAATGATGTAGAGCAATTGCTAGCTGAGAAAAAATGATGTAGAGCAACTGCTAGCTGAGAATAAATGATGTAGAGCAATTGCTAGCTGAGAATAAATGATGTAGAGCAACTGCTAGCTGAGAAAAAATGATGTAGAGCAACTGCTAGCTGAGAATAAATGATGTAGAGCAACTGCTAGCTGAGAATAAATGATGTAGAGCAACTGCTAGCTGAGAAAAAATGATGTAGAGCAACTGCTAGCTGAGAATAAATGATGTAGAGCAATTGCTAGCTGAGAAAAAATGATGTAGAGCAACTGCTAGCTGAGAATAAATGATGTAGAGCAATTGCTAGCTGAGAATAAATGATGTAGAGCAACTGCTAGCTGAGAAAAAATGATGTAGAGCAACTGCTAGCTGAGAATAAATGATGTAGAGCAATTGCTAGCTGAGAAAAAATGATGTAGAGCAACTGCTAGCTGAGAATAAATGATGTAGAGCAATTGCTAGCTGAGAAAAAATGATGTAGAGCAACTGCTAGCTGAGAATAAATGATGTAGAGCAATTGCTAGCTGAGAATAAATGATGTAGAGCAACTGCTAGCTGAGAAAAAATGATGTAGAGCAACTGCTAGCTGAGAATAAATGATGTAGAGCAATTGCTAGCTGAGAAAAAATGATGTAGAGCAACTGCTAGCTGAGAATAAATGATGTAGAGCAATTGCTAGCTGAGAATAAATGATGTAGAGCAACTGCTAGCTGAGAAAAAATGATGTAGAGCAACTGCTAGCTGAGAATAAATGATGTAGAGCAATTGCTAGCTGAGAAAAAATGATGTAGAGCAACTGCTAGCTGAGAATAAATGATGTAGAGCAATTGCTAGCTGAGAAAAAATGATGTAGAGCAACTGCTAGCTGAGAATAAATGATGTAGAGCAATTGCTAGCTGAGAATAAATGATGTAGAGCAACTGCTAGCTGAGAAAAAATGATGTAGAGCAACTGCTAGCTGAGAATAAATGATGTAGAGCAATTGCTAGCTGAGAAAAAATGATGTAGAGCAACTGCTAGCTGAGAATAAATGATGTAGAGCAATTGCTAGCTGAGAATAAATGATGTAGAGCAACTGCTAGCTGAGAAAAAATGATGTAGAGCAACTGCTAGCTGAGAATAAATGATGTAGAGCAATTGCTAGCTGAGAAAAAATGATGTAGAGCAACTGCTAGCTGAGAATAAATGATGTAGAGCAATTGCTAGCTGAGAATAAATGATGTAGAGCAACTGCTAGCTGAGAAAAAATGATGTAGAGCAACTGCTAGCTGAGAATAAATGATGTAGAGCAATTGCTAGCTGAGAATAAATGATGTAGAGCAATTGCTAGCTGAGAAAAGATAATCTAGATAGAAATTGCTCTATATATTCATTAAAGGATTTATTTATAAAATGTTTCTAACTCAAACTTACTTCATTTTACATTATGCTCATTTCATTGTAACTATACTTGCATCTTTGTTACTCATAATTAAAAAAGGTAGTGTAGCTTTTTGGTATATTTAAAAAAAAGTATTTTTTTTTTAAATTCAAATAAATTAAAAAAAAAAAAAAAAATACATGTAGCGTAAATATATCTGAACTAAGTATATAAAAAAACTATTTCTTGAAATTTAGAGTTCGAAGAATCCAAAGTTTTGAAACAATCTTTATGCTTGTATCACACATCTCTTTTGTACTTAGTTAAGATATGGTTTTGTCAATATATATCATGTTTAATTTTATAATTTACATTGATAAAATAAAGTGGCAATTTAAAATAAATATTAAAGTAAATGTATTTTTCTACCTAATATACAGCCCTTTTCTTTAAGTTTTTATAATCAATTAATGTTACTGAATAAAGTAGTAATAATCATTGATTATAAAAAAATGTATGTACTGAAGCCTATAAATATTCTATATATTAGAAAATTCTTGACTGAATAAAACGTAACGTGCTAAAAATAAAATTAATTAGGCCGCTTAAATGTAGCTTTACCTATATATAAATATATAAGTAAAGTAATATATACAATTAACCAACTTTGCTGTTACAACTACAATAGGAAGTTTATTCCATGTATTTACAACTTTGTTATAAAGAAAATATTCCCTCAAAGAATGATTAGCGAATTCTTAGTGGTATTTTTAGTAGCAATACCCTAAATAATTTTTAACAAATGGAAAACATTTTCTTCCCTTCTTTTCTTTTCAGTTAGGGTTGTCAAGCCTAATGCAATAAGTTGATCAACATATTTGAGACTGTAAATTAATGAAAGAATTTTAGGCGATAAAGTATTCGCTCAAAAGCGAGCCTAAAGTGGCATACGCTACCATAGGCAACTTCATTTTTTTTTTTTTGTGGAATTTATTTCGCCGTTAAAGAATGCTTACAATACAAATGCATATGTAGAAATGAATGGCTGGAGCAAGAAGAAGGCACATTTTGCCTTATCGCCGAGCACCATATATAAAAGAAAATTCTACATAACCGTAACATACATTTAAAAACATAAATCAGAATTAAAATAGAAAATAACTAAGAAAATAAAGAAATTCAAAATAGCAAATAAATAAGAAGTGTTAAAATGTTTATAACCGTTAAAATGTTAACGAAACACTTAAACCAAAATTTTTGAATAAAAAAATAATAATATAAAATTTCATGAACAACATAAGCAGCCGTGGCGAAGTGGTAGCGCACTTGCCTGAAAAACAAATGATCTTTGGTTCAAACCCCACGTCTTGTCAAGTTTTGCGACATCGGTTCCAACGCTTCCACCTGCATTAAACTCACGTGGTTGGTGAATTGATTTGTAATGAACTAGTTCAAATTCATAATTTGTTTCACCTGTTTTACACCAAGTTTCCCTCCGACATAATTTTAAAATCGTGTTTAAGTTCATTAAATAATATTTTTAAATTTTTAAAATTTTTTTTTCAAACTTTGAGTATTGATGTTTAAAATGAAAAAGTGTTTTCATTTTGTCACTTGTTGCCAAATTGATTGATTGATTGCCAAATGCTGCAAACATTCAGAAACAGGGTAATATTTACTTTCTAACATTTTGTGATTAAAAAAATTTGAAACGGTATCATTATCACCAAGAATGTTATTTTCATCCAAAAATTTAATCATGAAATTTTCCTCCATTTTTAAAACAGTTAAACTAAAATAAGTAATAGTAAAAGTAAAATTCCGTTAATGACAGATATTATGTAGATATTATGTAGATAAATATTTTGCTTTTCTTTGCAACCCAATCGCGAATCATCAATTTATCATAAGATATATATGCAAACTTACCAGTCGCTCGTCCGTTCATTAACTAACTGAGCATTTTAGACAATCTCGTATTGCAAAGTGACGTTGTGGAATGAATAATTTGGAGTTGTTGAAGTGTCAGTACAAAACTTGCGTACGGTCACTGAAAACAATTTCATATTCTAGTTGATTCCCAAAACTCGAGGGGTGGAATGGTTCTTTTGGATTGAAAAGTTCGAAGTCAAGGGAAGTGCAATACTTTGATCTATTGGAAACTTTTCCATGTCCGAAAGCGAGCGTAATTGCAGCGTTGGCCCTTGTAGTGCTACCTGACCATGATTCTGATCTTTGAAGGGTTAAATTACTGGGGTAAGCCAGATCATCAGTGCCTTGCATCAACCTGTCAGGTAAAGCTCGCTGTGTTGATGGAAGGAACAGATTGTAGGCTCCAGTAATCTTAGTAGTCTACCAATAATTGAGTTTCTTGACCTTGCATTCATACTGTTAATTCTTGAACTATTTGAAATTTGCAACAAGCCTTGCAGTTAAGTCAGTATCTCGGGTTAAAATAACATTGTATAGCAATCAAACAGAACAATTTTGGGTGATAAAGTAGAAAAATAGACAAGCAATATGGTACCTGAAGGAGATGCAACAGTTGATGGATTAATGTTTGCTGTTATAATTTTCCTATTCCCTCTTTGACCATGCCTGGTTATTAAATCCCGTTTAGTATTTAATAAGGTTCCATAGCTAATATTTAAACTTAAAGCCATTTTTTTTTTTATTATATATTTACAGGTGAGTTACTATCTAATATGTAATTTTGGAAGATTGCCGAAACTGTTCCATTAGTTGAAAGAGGTAGATTGGGGTTAAAAAGGCAACGCTGATTGGGCTGAATGGGGTGATTGGGATATGTTACCTATTGACCCTGCTCGGCCTATTGATGAGACAGATATTTTTGATAGAAAAAAAATTGAAAGAGATCGACAAACACTAATTAATAGTTCATTAATTTAATAAAAGGATTTTCTGAATGCAACACTCGATATTATAAAAAATATTATGACGTCAGCAGATTATTTACCTATAGCAGTTAAAGAAGGTGACAAATCTGAAGTTGGTGATTAAGTGAGACAATGGTATTCAACATTGATTTACAATCTAAAATTAAACAAAACTAAATTTTATACAAATTTTGAAAAAAGGTTTAAATATAAAACAAGGTGTGGTAGAGATGGAAAAACTGAACTTTATTGTGAATATGAAATTAATTATACAACTTTAAAATTTATTATAGCAAGTGATGGAGGCTTACAATGGACATAGCCATCGAAGTTTACAACTATGATCTCAAAGCATTAGGTATCACTTTTTCACACAGAAAGAAAGCAATGAATGGTTTTGAAGGGTTAAAAGTAATGTTTAAAAATATTTTTTTAAATGTGGATGGTAGAAAAGTTATACCAAAAGATTTAACTGATGTTGCCAATAGTTTGCAAATTGTAAGTGAAAAAACAGGTGTTAATGTTGAAAAACAAAAAAATGAAGTCTTACAACTTGAAGAAAAACTAGCAGATGCGGAAGTAAAAATTAATTTAGCGTTAGATAATGTTAAATCTCTTAAAAAAAATGTGGTTGGTCTTGAAGCTAGGAATAATGCAAGGCTAGCTCAGCTTAATAAATCTTTTAAATTATTTATGAATGCAAAAATTAACTGAATTTGTTGTATAAAGTTTATCAAGGTTTATTGGTCGAAAAGCAAAATGCTGGTGCAAAGAAGCAGCTGCGGATCTAGAAGCGTTTGAAGCTAATAAAACATTTAAAAATGCATAAAAAGAATATCAAAACTTAAAAGTGGTTAATGAAGCTAGAGCATCAGAAATTGAAACACAAAAGTAATTACTAAAAAATGCAAGAGCAACTTTATTTAAGATTCAAAAAAATTATCAAGATTTACAAAATCAGTCTAAGAATATATTAAGTAATATTTTAAATATTTTTAATAGAGTTAAAGAAACATTGGCTGACACATTTAGGTACATTATTAACACACATGGGTGGACTTATTACACAGCTATTGCTATATTTGTGGCTGTAGCAGCTATTTTAGAATGAGTAGGATACAAACCTAACCCAGACAAAAGCATGCCTAATAAGGGTGGTGACAAACCTGACCCAGAGGTAAAAAGCCTGATAAAGGTAATGAAAAAAAAAAAAAACTCGATCCTCTAGCAAACGCACTATGGTGGAGCTGTAAAAAAGCAAGGGAAACACTTCCCTTTATTGGAAGTCTTAAATGGTGGCTATGTAAAAAAGGGAGCTCAATTTACTATGTGGTTAATTGGTAAAGTATGAAGCATAGTTTTTGCTGTTGTTGTGCTAAAACTAATAGTTATAAATTGGAAGCGTAGCGTTAGATAAAGAAGAAAATAAATTAATATTATAATGGCGTATCCAGGAATTGCAAGTACAGGAGATATTGCAAAACAATTTGAAAAGTTAAGTAGTAAAAACACAGGAAACTCCGTTTTTTTCCGCTGCTTTCCACGTTCATTATGAGCATCCAGGGTTATCAAATGAACCTCAATTAGGCAGTGATGGGCCTTATATTGGAATGGGGAAACATTTGTTCCCTTTACACTCCTATGATCCTAATTTTATTTATAAGCAAGAAATACCACCACCCAGCATAATTTTAAGTATTTACTATTATTAATATTCAAATTTTACTTTACAATGAAAAGCTTTCAAGCACACCTGACCCAAACTGACAAACGGAATTTCAGCGTGTCCTTTATCAAGTTCTTATTTGGAAAACCCCATAGTTTTTATAAATAAAAAATTTTACGTTTTAACCAAGTTACGCAAATGTTTTTCAAACATATTATTGGATTTAAACTGCAGAGTCTGTTCTTTAAGGTTTAAAACCAATAATTGGGTTGACGGAGAAGGACTTAATACATACATTAACGTACTTAGTTTTGCAACTAGCATGGCTTCTGCTGAATATAGGGTTAAGCATGCTTATACTTTACTCTACTCATAGCTTTTTGAAAGCTCTTTACAGATTTCACATCTATTACACTGTTAGAAGAATTTTCTTTTCTTTTACGGTGACTATTCCAAGCGCAAGCGGTTTTAATCCGTAAAATGTTTCAGTTGATAAAACATTGTTTGAAGCAATAAAAAAAGAATTTAATATTCTTAAAACAAAAGAGTTGGAGAGTTAGAAATTTTGCTACGACGAGCGAGGAATTGTGCAGAATTTAAAGACGCTTGAGTTGCATGTAGTTATTGTTAGGTCAGGTTGTCAGGTCAGATCAGGTTAAGTTTTTAGGTCAGATTATCCTGCTACTGGTAACATGTAACCCAGAACAATCTGCTTCATGTTCTGCTGCCTTGTAGGATACGCCATTTTAGGCAAAGGCTAGGAGAAATCAACTCAGACTTAAAATACCTTCCTGTCTTGCGGCTCTTGGTTGAGTAAAGGCTAGAGATGGAAAATACTCAGATAAAAATAGATAAAAATACTCATCTTGGGTGGATGTTAAATGCATCCGGCCACTATCTTGTAGAAAGCTTTCAAGGCAAAGACTTAAGGGGTAAACAGATTCTATCTGTCGCCTCGTATCCCTTCTTCATCTAATAGACTGGCTATTTAAGATTTATAAGAAGAAAACCATCTAGTAGATCGTTTTCTTCTTATAACTCTTAAAGACTCCAATAGTCACATGCTTGGCCTGGCCAATTACATTCGTAAGAATTCACCCATTTGTTGGGAAAATAGGTTTGAATCCATATGCTATTCTTTAATGTGCTATTGTTTAGCACCACTTCACTCTATCGCCTATTTCTTTGTTCTATATCGCTCTCCTTCATTTCAAGACTGCGCTCTTTTTGATGTTATTTCTAATCAAATTGATTAAACCCTCTCTCTTTATCCATCAGCCAATATCGTTGTTGTTGGTGACTTTAATGCTCATCACACTAAAGGGCTTGGCTCTGGTGTCAGTGACTCTGCAGGCGTTAAGACTCTCAACTTTTGCCTTTCTCAATCTCTAACTCAAACAGTCAACTTTCCAACTTGCTTTCCAGACAACCCAATAATTTACATTCTCTCATTCAACTTTTGTTTTGTTTCTGATCTTAGTCAGTGCTCAGTTTCTCCACATTCACGCTTTGATCTCTCCAAAACTATTATCTCATTCTTCTTCATCATTTGAATTTCCCTATCAACGTAATTCTTACAACTACCTTAAAGCTGACTGGGACTCTTTCCGTGATTTTCTTCGTGATGGCCCTTGGGTAGAAATCTTTCATCTTCCTTTTGAAAAATGTGCTTCTTAAATAACTCCGTTGATTCAGGCAGGCATGGAATCTTTTATTCTCTCTCAATAATCTCAGGTCAAACCTCACTCTTTTCCATGGTTTTCCTCACATTATGCTGTTACCAATTGAAACCGATACTTCCATATCTATCAGAGAAACAATTTTCCAGAAAAACGCCAAAGCCCGCTATTCTCAGGTCATAAAATCTCAGGTTTCATCTCAAAAATTGGGCTCTCGTGACTTCTGGAGAATCTTTAACTGTATCACTAGTAAGGGCAAATCTGTAATTCCACCTCTCTTGTATGGTTCAGGCTTTGTCACCTCACCTAAAGATAAAGCTGAATTGTTTGCTAAGACCTTTTCATTAATATCATAACTTGATTCCACAAGTTGCGTTGTACCTGATATAGCGATCAAACAGGCTGATACATAGCTTGACATTTGTATCACTCCAACTTCTGTATTTAAAGTGGTTTTCTACTCAGACTCTTCTACAGCTTGTGGCCTGGACAACATACCTGTTATAATCTTACAGAAGTGTTCTCCAGAGCTGTCATCTATACTTTTAAAACTATTTAACAAGTGCTTGTCAGAGTCTTGTTTTCAAGCCTGCTGGAAAGCGGCATCTGTCATCCCTATTTTCAAAAATTCTGGAGAGCAATCTGATTCGTCCAACTACCGTCACATTAGTCTTCTTCCTATTATAAGCAAGATTTATGAATCTTTAATTAACAAACACTTAATCTCACATTTTGAATCTAATAACTTACTTTCTGATCATTAATATGGATTTTGATCTTCTCGCTCTACAGTTGATTTGCTAACAGTAATAAACGATAGGTTTTATTGTGCATTAGATAAAGGTGGAGATTTTAAGGTTATCGCTCTTGCCATTTCTAAAGCTTTTGATAAAGTTTGGCATGCTTGTCTTCTCCATAAACTTTCTTCATACGGTGTATCTGGTGACACATTTAAGATTATTGAATCCTTCCTTTCCAATCGTAGTATAAAAGTTGTCCTCGATGGACAGCACTCTTCTTTTTATTCTGTCAGGGGTTTCTCAAGGAGCTCTTTCTTTTGCCTTTTACTCTTTTTAATTTACATTAACAATCTTTTTGATATTCTCACATCAAAGATGGCATTGTTTGCTGATGATACTACTATTTTTTTTTGTCACGATAAAAAGCCAACACTCTTGGATTGCTTGGAGGGGGTATTTGAGCTTGAAAAAGATCTTACTTCTACTACAACATGGGGCTCACAGTGGCTGGTGAACTTTAATTTAGATAAAACTCAATTTTTTTCAGCCAATCGTTATCTTTATAATTTAGATCTTCTTATATTTATGGACGGTAATATACTCGATGAGTCATTTACACCTCATCTTCTAGAATTAACTCTTACTTCCGATTTTTCTTGGAATCTATATATTAAATCCGTTCCAAAATTAGCATCTGTTAAGGTTGCAGCTCTTAATCGAGCTCGATACTTTCTTACTCTGGATTTTATTTTCTATCTCTATAAATCTCAAATCCGGTTGTATGGAATACAGTTGCCATATCTGAGGCGGATCTTCTAATGATGCCCTTTCTCTTTTAGACAAGGTGCAAAAACGCATTTTAAACATAGTTGGACCTGCTCTTGCAACCAACCTACAACAATTATTACATCGTCGTAATGCTGCTTCTCTTTCTCTTTTCTACACATATATACACTCTTTTCTATAATAGACACTGCTCTAAAGAGCTAGTGTCTCTTGTGCTATCTACTAAAATTCATTTTCGAGTTACTCGTCACTCAATTAAATCTCATACTTTTTCTGTCTTTTTGTCTTTTTCCTCTAGTTTTTCCTTGAACATCAGCTCTTTGGAATTCGTTTCCTTTATCTTGCTTTCCTGATTCATATAATTTGCAATCCTTTAAGTCGTTTTTCTCTACAATCTTCATCTTTTCTCTTCCAGTAACTTCCAACTCTTATTAGTGGTTGCTTGCAGCCTTGTTGGAAGCAAAGATGTTTAAAAAAATTGATTTACAAATGCAGGATTTGTATACATTTCAGAGTCAATAATGTGTTATGATGTTTCACTGTTTTCTGCTCAGCTTGCTGCTTGGTCTTCAATTATAGGCTCATCAATTTCCGCTCTTGATGCTCAACGCGAGTTTGTTGCCTCATTAGAAAGACACGTTACACGCCCCCCAGATTTTGCTGGAGATATAACAAGGTATCAGCAAATTTTTGACAACGCGAAACAGCTACTTAGATTTTGCATTGGAATTAGTAAAGCTTTTTTGCTTTATTTAATTCCAAAGATATCTAGCTTTGAGGCAAGTTTAAAAAATTTTAAAAAACACTTCAACAATCTTTTACTGGTTTTTCTATTGGCTTCGGAGGCGCTGGCACAGGCATAATAGCTCCTACTCCAATTATAGCATAATTAAGATTAATATTCTCAAAATTGAAAATAAAAGAGTTTTCACTTGCATTTTTTTTTGCCTTTAATTCTATTTCTTCTATTTTCAAGATTTTTTCTTCCTGCTTACTTTGTTCAGAGAGCAAAGCTTACTGTTTTTCTTTCCGTTTAGAGCAGCAACTTATCCTGCAAATATTGTTTTATCAGATTTCATTTTAGGCTTAGGTGTTTATCCCTTATTATTTTTAAGTTCTTGGTTTGTTTCTAGTTTAAATTATTATTGTTAACTATTCACTCAGAATCACGAACAATTATTGAGGAATGCCTATTATTTGTTTAGAAGTGTTTTCAACTACTGAGCTTGTGTTTCAATAATAAGTATGCATTCATCTATAATTAAAGGTTGTAAATCTATCAGGTGTTGGTAGTGCAGCTTTCCATATAACTTTATGAACCACAATTATTGAACTATAAGAAGTAAAAAGAGTTTTTTTTAAAGTATATTTTACGCCTGACTGTTCTTTATCGAACAGGTTAAATGTCTTCTACTCGGCATTTTATTGTTGATTGTTACTATTATTTATTTATTATTTTTTCAGAAGACTCAGAGTTCTTATACATTTCTTAAGGCTGTTGTTTAACAGTTCAATATGAATTGGTAACGTCAACATGAGTGGCGGTTGAAAACATAACAGTAAGAGGTGCAAGATCCATACCAAATCAATGGCAACCAAAATACGTTAAGCTTGCTATAGCACTGGATTATTATCAAGATTGGTTTTTAAACCTTCATGGTTCCCCATTGGGAAAAATTATTTAAAAAGCATTGTATGGGTTATTATTGCCATTTTTAAAACTCCTGTACCTATGCTTCTACTTATCCGCATTGTGTATTTGCTATATAGTGAAACTATTTTCATCAGTAGTCATATTATTTCGCTCTTTACGAGTTAGCCTTGTTCCGACAGGTTTTAAACTGTTTCCTACTGAAACATATCCTCCAAATAAATCTAATAACAGCATCTACGATAAGAACACCAAGAAATACTGAATTTATCATTATTAGAATTATAACAGCCCAACTTGCACATGTGCGTGAGAGTGCAAGTGTAATAAGACAGCGGCGAAAGGTTTAGAAAAAAATGTTTTTTTATGTGTTCTACTTGGGTATTAATTATTATTTGACAGTTTTCTTCTATAACCACTCTGAAGGTTGACCGATCTTTTAGTGGTAATATACCAATGAGCTGAGCTGGTCTCGGATAACTCGATGTATCTCTGTATACCTTTTATCTAAAAGCTAAAGAGGCCTAACATGGCGAGCTTGGTTTGTGGTGATCTCTGCAAATTCATGTTATTTTCACAAATACAATCGTCAACAACAAAAATGCTTTCGTCTCCTTCTATTACTTTGCT
This sequence comes from Hydra vulgaris, assembly GCF_038396675.1. Taxonomy (NCBI): domain Eukaryota; kingdom Metazoa; phylum Cnidaria; class Hydrozoa; order Anthoathecata; family Hydridae; genus Hydra; species Hydra vulgaris. The sequence continues at coordinate 63,409,239 of NC_088920.1, read as the reverse complement.
AATAAGTTCTAAAACACATCGATGATCCAAAACATAGGCATGAGGTGAAATCTTTGGTTGTAAACATTTTTTTCATTATTTTTATATATCTCATTACATCCATAACGCCCAACTATCGGATATAATAAGGCATATTAAAAAAATTATAGATTTTGGTTGCCAATCATGTAATTTAATTTAATTTAATTTAAAAACTTTATTTTTTGTTGATGGTTACAATAGTTTTAACAAGAATAAACTAATTAAAATCAACACATTTAACAATTATAGACAATACACACTCACATGAAAATCGTTAAAAATAACATTAAAAATATTCAAATTCAAACTCAAATTACAACCGTTTCATTACAAAAAATGAGTAAATATTGTATTATAATGTCAGGATAAATAAAAATAGTAATTAAAAACGACAGATTTTACAATAACAATTTTTTGCATACCAATTTTTAATATGTTTTTTGAACACCTCAGAACTTTTATAGGACATGGTCTTGTTATCTAGAGTGTTCCATAACGAGATGGCTCTAAATATAGTACAACATGTATCCTTATATTTGGAGCCATTTGAAGGTAGAATCATTTTTTTGCTACAACGAAGTTTAAAAAGAAGGTTTTTTTGTATTGAATAAATCCTTCATAAATTGTGGTAAATTCACAATTAATTGATTGATTAAGTAGGTAGAGAATAAGCTCCATTTTTCCTAAATTTGTTGCTCCTACAGTAAGGAGATGTCCTTTGATAATATTTTTCATCTAATAAACATAACATTTTTTATATGTATGTGAAACTATTCTCAAAATGCAAAACTCAAGCCCACCAGCTCCTCTACCAAACATTTATCAAGAAATGGAGTTTACTGAAAAAGAAAGAAGAAATAATTTTGAATTTGTCCGACAGTTCTGTGTTAATTTTACAGTAACAGAAAAATGGCTCGAGAGCAATGACATTTTCAAATCTAGTTATGGTATCAAAATTGTTAAATATCAAATGCTTGATAAAATTCTCGGAGTGATATTTAGATCTTATTTAGAGCCATGATAATATTAATATATAAAACTTTACAATTTAAAAATTTAAAATGTCAACACCAACTGGATCAACAACTACTATAGTTCCCACAACTAATAGTGGAAACCTAGATCCTTTTAAAAAACAAGCAGCTTATGTATTACATCACAGCATTGTTGTAGGAGCTAGAACATTAGGCTGCTTATATATTACATCACAACATTGTTATAAGAGTCTTTGAAAAGTTAAAGATTGCAAAACGGGCTGAGCTTTATTTTGAAATGCGTGATATTGGAGAGTTTTTTTGTCTTTCTTATTTTCGGAGAAGTTGTTAGGCCAAATCAGGGTCTGTGCATATAGCTCTGTTTCTTGGAGACAATAAAAGTGTAAAAATGGTTAAAGATGAAAAAAGACATGAAAAAAGGTTGTTAAAAAATTGCAAAAGCAACAGCAGATTGGAACCAAAAGCAGGGTGAAGTTATTAATAAAATTAATGCTAGACTCCAGGCTGAAGGAGAAAGTCAAGCTCGATTAAACAACTATGTTGAAGCCAGCCGTCTCTGTAACTTCTTACACTTTAAAATTAACATACTTTATCAACCAAGCGAGGAACAAAAAATAAATGAGTATTTATTTGTAGCAGGAGTTGTAGTTATGGGTAAAGTAATCGGTGGAGTAATAGGTTGGTTTATTGCCAAATGGTAACTAAAACAACCACAAACAGTCAGCCCAACCGCCGGTTGTCACAAATAGTCAGCCCAACCGCCGGTTGTCACGAAAGGCCAACATTTTTAAAATTTTTATATAGTTTCTAATATTTTAGTTTATTCTTTTTAGTTTTTTTTATTTCTTTGATGTGGTCGAACACGGCTTGGCTAGCCGGTTAAAAATATAGTTGCGTTAATCTAATTGAGCATTGGTGCTACGAGCCTGCATGTACCAAGAGAGTTGCTTACTAAAGCATAGCCTCGGATTAATGCAGTAGCATTAGGAACAACGTAATTAAAAAAAGGTTTGGGTAGAGGTGATACTAAAGCAGGATACACGTATACACGAAGATTAGCTCGAAATGTATTTATAGCAGCGTTTATTTCGGTTTGATTTCCAGGCTGTCCTACAGCAACAAGAGCTGCATTAATCAATCCTAAGCGAGTATTTACCGCTTCTTGCCATGCTTGATGAGATGTCTTAAATTGTTGTTCAAGTAAATCTTTTCTATTGAACTCAGTTCCAATTAAATTTAAAAATCTAGTTTATAAATTTATTACTGCTTGAGCCATTGCAAGAGGTTTTTCCTACTCTTGTATACACATCATATTCAGATCTTTAATTGAAAATTGTAGCATTGGTAATGATAAAAATGGGTCTAACTCTTACAAGAGAAAATAATATCTTAAGCTTTGGTCCTCGAGAAAATATATGTCGATTAACTTGCCGAAAATGTAATCTTGAAACTGTTAAGTTTCCTCATCGAAGCAGTTAGTATAACCTGTTAGAAGTTGTAGAGTATCTTTGCCAGAGGTGTCCTTCAATCAAAATACTTGATTATACTTGGCATATTGCAGCTCTTCGAAAAGCTGTGCATAATTGGTCATTGAAAATAATAACTAACTGATAAGAAAATGTGAGTTAGATTATTCTATTATTGCCTTAGCTGTAAGAAAAAACAAAACAAAAAAAGCTTCTTTAAAGGATTCTCTTGAATAAATTTTTTCTTCTTTTGCTTTCTCTTAGTTAGTATTTCTCATATTCAAAAGCTATATCAAGATATGAAATAGCATCCAATACCTTTTCAGAAGCTTTAACTTCAATCGAAATTTTTTGAAATTCAGCTACAGTATACTTTAAAGTAACTTTTTTGTAATAAATAATAAATTTTAGTAACGTTTTTTGCTGACTCTATTGTCCATACAAAGTCTTTCATTTTCTCATTGTCATGCAAATTGATACCCGTTACTTTATCAACATGTTTTGATGCTGGCTGGCTTACTTTTTTATAAGTATTTACTTTTTTTGATAGTTAGGCTTAGCTTCAATTGCTTATTTCACAATCTTTGCTATATTTATTTCTTCTATAGCTTTTTTCACAATCTCTGCAATTTTTCCTTCTTTTATTTTTGTAATTTATGTTAACATCCTTTTTTATCAAATTAAAAATTCTCAATATTGTATAAATACATAATAGATAAAATGCTTTCAAAATTTTACGTCTGTTAAAAAGCTAGCAGCAGCTGCAAATGTTTCTGAAAAAGACGCTGATGAATGGCTTAACAAACAAGCAATAAGACAAATATATTCTTTCCATTTATTTACATACCAAGAGTAATAATAACTGAAATTAAACCTAATAAAGTTCACCAAGTTGATTCGCTCTATCTACCTCATGATAAAGTCGGTTGGTATACTTATAAATATGCTTTAATGGCTGTCGATGTGGCAAGCCGCTGTTAAGATGCTGAACCTCTGACTAACAAAACCTCTCCTTCAGTTTCAGAAGCATTTACTAAAACATATTAGAGAGGTCTTCTTACCTGACCCAATCTAATGCAGTTTAATGCTAGAAGCAAATTTAAGGGGAAAGTTACAGAACTTCTTGAAAAAAATAACGTACAAATACGAAGAGCTGCGGTTAAAAATTACCGCAAACAGTCTATAGTTGAACATTACAACCGCACACTTGCTGAAAAACATTTTGGTTGCCAATATGCTCAAGAATTGTTAAACCCATTAAAAGATCAGTTGAGTGGATTAAAATTTTGCCTGCCTTAGTCAAATTAATAACAGTGTAACTTGTTTGCGAGGTGAAAAACCAATTAAGGCTATCAAAATGAAAAAAATAACTTTAACTCAATCAATGCCCGCTAGTAGGAAAACAGGTTTAACTAAAATTTTATTACCGTTAACTGTAAAAGTCCATTATTTATATGCACCAGATGAGCTAGATGGAGGTCAAAAAGGAAAAAAATGATACGATTTGGTCTTAAACAATCCATTCAAACTGCGTTTTACCATCTTATTGGTTGGCCGAATAGGCGCTTTGTTCATGAACAACTGCAATTGATACCACCAGATACTAAATTACCTCCTACATAATTTATATTTTTATGGCCGTATGTCAAAGTATTAGTCCCAACTGGAGCAACCCATCACTTTGTGCCCAGAGGTGACTGAGAAGTTTTCCCTTGCTCGTAAACTCCGATTTGGTGTTCTTTGCTGTTAATTCTAACCTAGTTATGTTTCACCTCTATATGCTCTTTGAGGCATTGCTTTTATAATTCATTTTTAAGATCTTTTTTAACAACAATTGTGCTAACACCTTTGACTTTTTTTTATTTTCTCTGCCAGCTTCTAGGACCGAGTTCATTTTGGGTGGTAAACCGATAAATTCTGAAATTGTGCGTCCTTGCAATTAATCTTTCATCTTACCAACAATATTTTGGTTTTTTTACATCATAAAATACGTGATCCTTCGGATCAAAAAGCCAATGTTTCACACAGTACTATTACATTATAATTCATTCCAATCCCCTCATCAAAAAAGCAAATTAGTATATAGCCAAGCGTAAAGATAAGCTTTAGTGTTGAGCCAATCTCATTCTCTTCAGATTTTTCTTTCATGTCTTGGTAAATATTTTCATTTTCCACTTCAAACAATAAACTATTATTAGTGTTAAGTAGCTGTAAAGTATTAAAATAGTAGTAAAGTGTAAAGTAGAGCTTTTTGACCATACTGTGATTTTATTTGGTTGTACCAAAAATCGTAGATAAGGTGCTTGCTTAAATCTAAGACAGTCTGCCCAATATAAATGGGTCGGTTCAGCTTTAACTTGTTTTAAGTTTTTGTGCTGCAGCACAACTATTTGACTGCAACCTCGCAGCTGTTCATGGCTGTGAATGGCTGCAGTCGCAGTCAAATCGCAGTCAAATATTTGATGACTAAGATATATTGGGTCAGCGATAAGTTTTAATAATCGGTCTTCTTTACTTCCACGAACAAGGTTGAACCTGATTCGCTTACTTAAATTTTCCATTGTTTCACCAAAAACTAAATTGTTCATTAGCTTAAATAAATCTGTTTCAAAATCTGATTTCGCCTTTGTTCTTAAATCAGTATTAAGCAGAATATAAAGTGCTATCCATTTTTTTTATTTAAAATGAGATCTCTATAAATTTTAGCTATTTTCATCTCTATCGATTAGTAAAACTTTACATTGCGATAATGCACTTATCTTCTTTTTTTCGAAGACTAGGTACAAACTTTTTACAATCTGTAAATTTAGCATTAAGTTTTTAAACAAATATTTCTGAGATTCGCTCAATCACTCCTCCTCAACCATAATAGTAACCACGTAAATTATGAAATACTACTGGCACTTTTGTAACACCTGTTTTAATACGGAGCTTAAGGATGCATTTACCGTGAGCAGCGTCTCGGTATTTTCTTGTAATGTAGCATTGATCGCGTACTTTGCTTTTACTCTTTCTTATAAAATAATCCGCAATAATTATAAAATATAAAATAATTTCGCAAATAATCTTTTATCTTGTTAGTCATAACCGTTTTATTTGGTTTTTTGAAAACCTCGTTTATATTTTCCAGGTAAGTTTGGAGACTAGTTAGAAAGTGTTCCACCGCATTTTCGCCGAGATATAAAGTCAAAGTTTCAGTAAATCCGTCACTTACGCATATAATAATAACTGGAAGGTGACTACTTTGCAATCAGGCGAGTAGAGCTTGTTTCCGGATATTCAGAAGTTCCTTCTGCTGCAATATTGAGATATTTAAAGTCAGCGTTGATAATATACGGCACATGCATTTGCTTATGATAGTTTGAAAATTTGGAAACATCATCTTTACTCAGGCATTATAGTACGTTAAGCTTTATCACAACTTCCCAAACAGTCCTTTTTATGATTCTCTAGCATGTCAGCCTTAGAGAATATATGAACACATCATAAAAAAGTATTTTGCTGCCTATTCATTACCGTTGTAGTAAATCACCCCGGATAGATTTTAAATCACCCCGGATAGATTTTAAATCTAAACATGTTGCGATTTTTCTAAGCCTTCTTGAATAAGTAAGAAGTCAATATAAATTTCATCTTTCTTTTTTGCTAACATAAACAGGGTATAAACCTTTATTCCAAGTAAACACATTAGTTGATAAAGTTGGGTTTTGACGCTCAAACTTGCCATCAAAGTTGAGCTTACCAAGATGATGTCCCTACGTTATAGCACGATTTATACCCTATTCTATTTCCAGTTTCGCCTTTAATTTTAAGAAGATCTACAGGATATAATGCGCTTAGAATTAACCACTTAAAGAATCACTTTTTGATACATTTATAATGCAGAGTTTTGGTATGCAAACAGGAGTCTTAATACAATTCCTTCCTCGAAAAGGGTGATATTTTGCAAATCCAATATATAATGGTTCACATCGGCTAAGCTGCCATCCAGAACCCTCATTAACAAAATTTTCCATCAATTCAATAATTTTAGCTAAAGATTCATCTAGCATCTGATTGATATTATTTTTATTAATGATAGTTGCAACATCAGAGCGAAGATATACAGCTTGTTTTATAGTTCGAGTAAACTCGTTCTCCTTATAAATATTTTCAATAGTAAATGTTTCTTTTTCCATTTCAGTTACAATAATCATTGTTGCTTTTTGTCCGCCTTCTTTAAGTTTATCTTTTATCAAACCTTTTAAGTTTTGTATCATTTTATTAATAGACATAAATGCGCCAGATTTAAGTTTAGAACCTTATAGTGCAAATTATAAAACCGTTTTTATAATATACACCTAATCTTTAACTTTTTTTGCATACTGTGAAATGATACTTCTTAAGAAATTATTGACATCTTTTACACTAGGCTTTCGTTTCGAGAGCTTAACAATTTTAGGTGGGGGAGGGGGGGTCTAGGAAGTTTAACCCTTAGCTTAAATTCAACATTTGGTTGAGTACTGATAGTGCTTCTACTTGTTCTCCATTCATAGAGAGTAATAATTTTTTCTTGTAGTAAATCGAGAAAAATTGGTGCGGACGTTACGCAGTGTTTTTTTTTTTTTTTTTTTAGGAGGCTACTTAATTGTGGTTATAACCCTCTCTCAACTCTATAACTCCGAAACACGAACCTTGACGAACAAGGCCGCTGCGCGGAGAAACAAGTTGAGCGCGGTACTACCAGGGACGTGGTGGGGATCGAACTCGGAACCTCTCGCTTATGAAGCGAGCGCTCTACCACTACACCACTATCGCATAGGTTAGAGTACTTGCTGTATAAGCAGGAAATCCAGGTTCGAAACGAGCTCTGGACACGTTTTCGCGTCACGGTAGAGAAGGAGGCGTGAACTTCCTGGTTAAATGCACTTCCGCGGTGCTCCGTGACAAGACCGTTAGGACTTCTTGGGGCACCTAAAAAAATAAGAAAAAAAAAAAATTTTAAGGTCTTCAAGAGCTTGCACTTTAATCGGATCAATCATTCATAACAACCGATCCATTATGCATAATGACTATATGTAACCCATCTCTAATTTAGAAGTGGCGCCATTTGAAATCACTCCTAAAGCTCCATACTATACTAATAAAAACATTTTATAGACAAAAAATATTACCGGCAGTATATTTAACTGATAAACCAATATAATTTTTAAAAATAAATCAATAAAAAGTTTACTTCAAAATTTATTTGACTTTAACACTCTCTATATTTACGGAGAGTTATTTAATGAAAAGCTTAAACACAATATTTACTTTAAAAAGTTGCCTAAAAATAACCAAGTCCAAACTTTCACTGTCGCATGTCGATGCCATCATCATACTAATAAAATACAATCAACAAAATTTTTTTTTTAGTTCTTATTTGCTGTCATAGTAAATAAAGTACTTTCACAAACAAGGTTTCTGAAAGAAGATTGTACTGATCTAATCATCAGAACCTTTAACAAGCGTGTTTATATAAACTACATTAAAACATAATTAAAAACATGAAACGTAATTAACAATAAAAGTTATAGAGAAAATATAAAATTACAATTAAAAAAACCTGCCAACATCATTCATTCAGATAATTTAATTTTTCAGTTTTTATTTGAAAATGGGAAAAGTAAAATGCATGTCAATATTGGGCAAAACAATTTTATTCCAAAGATAGGATACAAGATTTGCAATACAAAATTGATTAAACATATACATAAAGCACAAAACATTAAAAACATTAAGCTCATAAATATCGAGAACTTTCATTTCAATAAAAAATGGTTTGGAATGAGTGTATAGATCCGCAAAATTTATTAAACAGATCGTATGTTTCTGACGGCAATAAATGCATTTCAACTTTTTTCAATGCTACTACATTCAACTTTAGTATAACTTAAATAACTATGAATAAATGAGTATTAAAGTTGAGTTAGACTTTTCTTACATAAATATGTTCTAGTTTTATATAAAATTTCAATATTTTTAGAAATTTTTGTACCAATATAGTCGATATGCATTTTCCATGTGATGTTTTCATCAAGAAAACACCTGCTACTTTATGTCTTTTTATTTCAACATTAACAATAAAAGTTTTAGGCAAACTTCGGGGTAAATAAGCCATTTTTGAGACTTAGTGGACTGAATATCAAAAATATGTCCTATAAAAATATTTTTAGCTCAAAAAAAAATATTCAACTCAGAGTGAGTGAGACCTCATGAGTTATTATGGTGTGATGTGAAAGCCTTCTTTTACATCTACTCAAGCAACACTACAATATTTGCAAATAATTTATATTTTAATGACCAGAAATCAACGACATGATGTTTATACACCTGGTTCACTTTAAAGTAAGATATATTATATTCAAAGTAAGATATATTATATCTAAAGTAAGATATATTTATAGTTATATTTATATATATAGTTATTAAGATATATTATATTAAGTTATCGAATTACAATAATGTTTTTACTAATATTTCACTCAAATGCAGTTTTGGTTGAATAAAAGATGAAGGCAAATGAAATATTTTGGCTAGAATTTTCTATTGGCCTCTATCAAATAACTACATAAATGCAGTTATAGAAGTCAAGTATCTTAGATACACCTCTAAATATGATATACATATACATTTTTTTAAAGAAAATGCAGTGAACACTCATTAGAAATCTTTTATAATTATTTATACTTTTTTCATATTGTCATACACTTAGATTAATTAATTTGTAGATCTTTTCTTGAAAAATTACGGTTATTATAGCTATTATTATAGCTATTACATTATATTATATATAATTATTATTATATTTTATATTATAAGTTAATAACTTATATAATTATTATTACAGCTATGGGAAATAATAATGAAAAGTTTTTCAACATTCTAAAAAAAAAAAATATTTGTTAACAAAGCATTTTTATTGTAAAATAGTTGTGGTTATTAAGTTGTCGATTTACATTAATATTTTTGTAAATTTTATTGTAGTTACAGTTATTGTCGAATAAAAGATAAAAATTGTAACATGGGTGGAATTTTTCCATTGCCATTTTTGAAATTACTAAATAACTCATTATCGTCATTTATTGTAGTTTTTTTAATGTTCGAAAAAGCTAACATTTCTTTATTTGTTATTTTTATAACTTTTTTTTATAAAAAGCTTTATTGCTTATGCAAAAAGTTAAATTAGTTACACTATAATGTTGGGGAGAACGAGCTCTAGATGGCTAGAGTTGCCTCTGTTTTTACTCTTTGAGCTCTTTAGCCCTAAAGGCAAAATTTTTTGAAAATATTAAAGTGCAGTCTCAAAAAGTATGAACTTAGGAAACACTTTTAACTTGCACTCATTATAAAAAATTTTTTCTAGGGACCCTTCTGGGGGCTCAAAAAAAAAAAAAAATTACCCCGCCCCACAGTGGGCCGGATATTAGACATATGGTGGACAAAATTATTTTGATCTTTTTTTTTTACTAAAACCATATATATGTCCAAAGAATCACTTTGTATTAAGATATATTTACTTTTTTTATAAATTTTAGTTAAATAGTTGCTAATTCTAAAATTTATTTAACAAACTTGATAAAACTTTAAAAACGCGGATTTGCAAATTTTCAGTTTCAAACCCTATAACTTCTTAATATTGTGGAACTGAATAACAAACTCTTCTGGTGGAATAAACTTAAAAAAATTGATGCAACTTTAAAAATAAAAATGCGCACTTCAGAAAAAATGATAATTTATCACTAGATTTGAAACTCTAATATCGATATTGTATATAATAGATTTGAAATATATAGATAAATTTATAGAAATATATAGAGAATATAAATGAATATATAGATTTGAAACTCTATTATTGATATTATTATATGCCCACGACGTTTTGAATTAGTCTGTAGTTTATTTATCCTCTTTTTATATAAAAATGTATTTCTTTATTTTTAATCTATTAGCCGCACATTCTGGATAAATAATATTATAACGTTTTTATTGTTATAAAGTTTACTGAGTTCTAAAGGTACTATGCAAATAATCAACAGGCACTCTTCATTCGTTACTATTTTCATTTTAACTTTCCTGTTTGTAAACACTATATCCTGTAGCACCATTAAAACCAGCCTTGCATCTAAACGTCAGTTTAGTTAATTCCTTAGCATTATGTTTTGTATACCACATAGCTTTTTAAGAGTGTGTTTTAGAAAATTTTTTAGCGGTATTTGTACTGAATAGCCATCCATTTGAATGTTCTTGGAATAGTATTTAGCTTTTGAAGATCCTATACTATTATACAAAGGATATATGTGGCAGCCGTTTTTTCAGCACCATATCTTAGAAGCTTTTATTTTGATTTTGATATATCACCATCAATTATGAATGCTAAAGCTTCATCAAATAAATATATCTAAGCAGGTTTAATGGGTATTTATTTTAAATTATAGAAATTTTTGTGCCAGTTTTGTACTTAAATTCACTTCTTAGTTTCAATTTTGTTGCATGTTGCATATTGCATGTTGCATGTTGAAGTAATTTATGGCTAAATAAAACATTAAAAACATTGTTAAGCTTATTCTTTTTGTTTTGTAACAAGCTTTTTCGAAAGAGCGACATGGTTTCCCAACTTCATTAACTGATGATGTAGCATTTAATGAACTGTAGGTGCATTGAAAATCTTGAGCTAGCCAGTTTTCAATACTTCTCTCAAAATAATTATTATTAGTTTTTGCACCTATCAACTTTTTACATTGTATTTTATAAAGTTTTTCACTCAGAATCCTCTAATTTAATATCTGCAGAAACTAGAACAGTTAATTTCAATGAAATGAATGGTATATCGTAAAAACTAGTTTATTTTGTTGTATAAGTCCGTAAATGTCACCAATTCTTATATTATTACTATATAAAAAAACAAAAAAAATGTTAGGTTAACAGTGCAATTTGTGTTGAACAAAATAACAAACAAAATAACATGTATTTTTGTTTACGAGAAATAAAAGTTGATTTCAAGCAAATAACATAAGCTACAAGTCATTATTTTAAAATGTTAAAGAAACCCAAAAGGGGAAGTTAGGGGCAATGTATATAGTTCAAATAGGTTGTACACATATTACATTTACAAGTTCAAGCATTCAATATAGGTTCTCGTAGGTTCTCTAAATTATGTGACACTTTTTGTACAAAATAAAAGTATTAAATGTTAAAAATTTACCACGTTATGTTAAAGCCCGATTTTAAGTGTACTATAAAGGCTGACCTATACTTTATATTTTTTTTCGAAAAGCTTTAGTGTTAAATATTTTAAGTATATAAATTTATCCCGTAAGCTTATAAAATTTTAAAACTTACTGTTTACTTTAGCAATGCATAAAAAAAAAAAATTTCACGCTTTTTTATAAAAATTTTTTTTTTCATTATACATGAAACCGCAATTGATTTTTGTGGTTTTAATAGATACTATTATACTCAAAACAGTTTTTAAAATTTTAAACGAGAGTATTACAAATATGTTTTGTTATATGGTTTTGAATAAAATAAACATTTATTTTTTAAGTTTTGTCCACCACCTGTGCGCCCTGGGGAAAGTTGGCGCACACTATTAAGTGCAAAATTTGTAGAAGCGTTTTTACTATTTATTTTGGCAATATTTTTAGCCAAAAATTTAATATTAATTTTAGCCGGTACCAAATATTAATACGTATAACAGCCAACAAAGTAACCCATTTTTTATCTGTAAAAAAAACCTTAAAACAATTTTTTCAATATTGTTAAAAATTTAATAAAAAAAATTAATATTTTTCTCTAGTAAATGCTATGAGCCAACTCACCCAGTGAAAATTTTGCCAACATACCCCAAAGCCTTTATTTAATAAACAGTTTATCCGGAAAGATCCTGAAAAACGGCAACTATTGAAAAAAATCTGACTAGGAAGTAGTAAACCAAATTTTTACAATAATTTTTTTTCATACAACTAATTATTTCCTTTGTAAAGTAAAAGAGAAGAGAAACTCCAAAACATTTTTTTGTTCCAAAAACACATAAATCCTACAATTTTCCATGCGCATGAGCGAATCCTAACAATACTATAGTGAATGATGAAATAATCAATTAGAAAGATAATGTGTAATATTTGTCACTTTCTGATGAAAGGCTCTAAGATAAACGCAGTTCGTCAACTTACCTTTGCTGCTAACTTTAGTTAGCAGCAAGGGTATAGTTAGTTCGGTCAACAGATTAGTTCGGTCTCCCCAATACCTATAATAGTTGAGTTAGGTATTTTTATGTCTTTTTTATCTTTTTTTAAGATACGGGCTTTGATACATATCTCATGAAAAAATAATCTTTGCAATCTTTAAAGTAATTTAAGAAATCTTAAAAATTATTATCAATACTAGTTTAACTAAGTAATCTTTAAAACACAAATAATTCAATTAAACACCAAATAAAAATATGAAGTTTTCCTACTAACTAAAACCCAGTTTCTATATATAATGTTTATAACTCCTACTACGTTCTTACAAAAATCGGCTAATCCAAACAAGTGCCAAGTAAAAAGTTTATTATTTTTACTAAGTTCCGACTAAAACTTGCTTACGCGGCGAATAAAAACTTGAATATTCCTACAAAGTTCTGAATAAAACCTGCTTATACAACTAGGTTCTTATTGAGTACTCCTCATGAACTTCGTAAGTTTTACTAGTAAAACATACTAAGTATTTAATAGGATAAATCTGCTCTTTTTTCTCGGGATGGTTCCTTTCATAAATGATGGTTTACATTATGATAAGTCACCAGATTTTGTTTTTGAAATTGTAGTAGAAAAGTATTTAACTGTTTCTTTAAAATATTAATTTACGCAGGTAGTTACATAAGCTATTTACATAAGGAGCAGATGCGTAATTAAATTTAGTTAATAAATAAGCGTAAAAAAATTATATAACTATAAAATAAATAAATTATGTGTTCCATAGAATCCAGGAAACTTCTTTGCTTCAGTTTTTTCTTAATAACTGTTTTTTGGAAGAAGCCAATTTAATTATGAAAAATTACTCATAAAAATTTAGTTCTGAATGTTTAACTTCCATATCTAGGAGGATAGGTAAATCTATCTATGTATTAGATATCTAGATATGTTTTTTTGCTCTGCCATATGCATAAAACTATTTAGTTTTTAATCAAAAAATTTTTATGCGAAGTAAAAAGAGTTACTGTGAGCAAAGTATTTAAATTTTATTCATTAAAGAGTATAAATTTTAAAATATTTGCTATTCGTACAATGTTTACTTATAATTCAGTAATTAATAAACTTTCATAAAAAATTCGTCATAAAACTTTATAATGTTTTTAATACTTTCTATTTAGTTTTACATTGACAAGTTGGACATCCGTTTCTGTCAACAATATTTCCATTTTCACAATAACTCAGGCATACTTGTGTACATATTGGACGACCTAGAAAAGAAAACATCTATTTTCCTCACATACACGCATAGAAGGTACCTTTAATTTGCACCTTTTATAACCTAAATTTTACATACATTTTCCTCGTGCATTACGTATATCAATTTCTATCGGTTGTTTAACGCATTCAAGATGGCTATCACATTTTCCTAAAATTCCAAACGGTCCACCGCATTCTTCATCCAAAGTTTTAGCACAGACGTTACAACAATTGCAAGGATCTTTTACAATTCCACCTGCATTATAAAAAGAATTTATTATTTAATAAACAGTATTCTCCTAACATTCAATTCATTATTACAAGTTTAAATTAGTACGTAATGAAAATTGAAAGTAGTATGTAATAAAAAAATAAAATAAAATAGAAATAATTATAAATTTTTCAATTAAAAAAAAAAAATTATTTTAATATAAAATAATTCCTTAAATTCAGGTTTGTTTAAGTAAACTTAGTTCATCAAGACAACAAAATATCACCATGTTTCATAATAATATCTCCATAAGACTGGAAAAAATCTTTAACTTTATATATATATCTTTCAAAGTAACCTTCAAAAGTTTTAAAAATTTAAAAATAAAATTTTTTAAAGTTTTCAAAAATTTTTTTTAAAAGATAATTACACCATATTGCAAATTTTTACAAAATTTTTGCCTACGTTTGCTTATTAAATAATTTCTAAATATGTAAAACAGTTTTTTTATCATCGATTGTTTCAAAGTTATTAAGTCTTTAGAGCTGACCAGCAACCGAGTGCTGATACCGAGCTCAAACTTAAGACTAAATTAATTTGCTTTAAAAATGTATTTTTTCCTATTGGGTAAGTTATGTTATTCTAAAAATTGTTACTAAAAGTTGTTGAAATTTTCCAGATATGTTTTTCTATGTATATGGATATTATATTGAAAAAGGTAAAACATAAGGTGCTGAAAGATTTTATCTCCGGGATAGCCCACAAAAGGTATTTTCAAATGGAAATATGATTAGGCTCCATTTACGATATGAGAGGTTATGGTTTGTCCTGTTGATCAGAACAAACCAAAACCTCTCATATGATATGTGGAACCTGAAAAATCACTCTAGCAGGATGGTAACAAGGTAACTATGTCTTTAACCGTTCCCTAGAGTATGCGAAGAGCTGAAGTATTATCGAGATGACTGTTGCTTTTGCATGTTAATATAACAAACTACCGAACTAAAAAAGGGAAACAATTTCTTCAAAATCCAGACATACCATCATTTTTATCACCTTTCTAACATGACAACAGCCTACCAATACTACATCCATAGGTGGTTCTAGGAGGAGGAGGGGTGTTTTACCACCCCACCTCACCACCCTTTTCCTCACCCTCTCCCAAATTAGGTGACTTTTAAGTTATAGTCAATTTTTTGACGAATTTAATTGGCTAGTTGGGTATTTGACACATTTCAGTCATAAGAATTTAAGTTTTAAGGACTTTTTTTTTAAGAAACCAGTCGATAATTTTAAGGAATTCACCCTCCCCATCCCCATCATTTTATTCGTAGAATTGCCTCTGACCACAACCACAACATTTTGTATATGCAAACCTACTCCTCATCGTACTCTTACAAGGTGCTTCCTTGTGCTACTATTTTTTATGTCTATGTTGAAGTTGCAAAGTCTTAACCAAACGTTGCTTGACTATAGAGATCATCTTTCACACTTGCACACTCGGTACAAAAAAAAACCTGTTATTATGTCAAAGAACTTTACAACAGAATTAATTATTTTGAATTAAAGTGGAAGTTTCTAGGTATTTCAGAATGCTTAAAAAAACAAAAGGTATTCATGTTTTCTTTACTTATGGAATAAACAGGGTCGGTGATAATTAGTATTAGAAAGATCATTAACCCCTACGACTGGAACTACTACCATGATTATTCTATGTTCTCAAGTAGCCTCTTATTGATACCAACAGAGAAGTGAAAGTAGTCTTATCACCCCGAAATCATATCAAACTAGGATTGGTAAAACAACTTTTAAAGGTTTTGGAGGATAAGCATTGCAAGAAATAATTTAATGTTTTTAAAGCCATTTTAGGCAAAGATCATGGATATAAAATACTTCTTTTGTTGTTGTTGTTTCATAGTGTAATTTTTGCATTTAATTATTTCAATTAGCACTTTTCTTTATTACACAATAGTGCTTATGATTACTCACGGTGTGTTAGGAATTACCCCACGTACGTAGGGTAGTTGTAAATAATAATAGTTTTATTTTTACCTTATATTTAGGTTTATAAAAATTTTGAGGGTTTTTGACTGAATAGTTAGACTAAGTAATAAATATGATCAATTTCGTATAACTGGTGTCTTAAATTCGCAGCTGTTTGCCAATACCCCACTTCTCTTTAATTGTCAAATCATATATATTATAAATTTTTTATATATCTTGCCTTTTTAATATTGCTACATTACCAAAATTTATAAATAAATGTTCAAATGACTAGGGCAAAAAGAAGTAAATATTAGTCTTATAATTAAGCCCGAAGTTTATATCGTATTCTTTCGAAGCAAACGGTTATTTGACTTTAGGATATAATTTTTCTATAATACCTTTAAAAATTACTTATAATATATTTTAGCTTAACAAAAAAAAAAAAGTGACGAAATTTAATAAAAGACAAGATGTACATATATATATATATATATATATATATATATATATATATATATATATATATATATATATATATATATATATATATATATATATATATATATATATATATATATATATATATATATATATATATATATATATATATATATATGTAGATTTTATATATATATATAAAATTTAATTGACATCTTGAATAGTATGTGTAATAATATTATAGGCATTAAAACATCATATACGGTTCATACTATTTGTTTCTTTTTCTAAGTAATATTTCCGCTCATATAGTGAGAGCCATTATCAAACCATCATGAATCATCACCAAATTGCCATTTTCACAATTTAACACGTTCGCTGCCGAGCTATTTAAACTAAGCATTGTTTCTTTGCCGAGCCGTAATGTCTGTAATGATTAATTTTTTCCGAGGCTGTTTTTCGCGGTTTCATTCTCATTGCCAAGACTAGATATCAACATTTCAATAAATAAAATATTTTTTAATCTAAAATAATTCTATAGTATTTTTTATTCTGAATATAACTGACAAAAAATAAGCACTACGAGTATACTCGTACTTTGGCAATGGAGAAAAAAACTTCTCACTTTACTACACCCTTTATCTCACTGTTTACAAACAGTCTTTACTACACTGGAGAAAAAAACTTCGGCACTTTACTACAGTTTATCAGGATGAAATTGAGAACTTGAAAGTTGTAATTAAGAAACGTTAGATGTAATTTAGAAGATGAAAGTTGTAATTGAGAAACGTAAGACGTAATTTAGAACATGAAAGTTGTAAATAAGAAATCGTAAGATGTAATTGGGAAGATAAAAGTTGCAATTGAGAAATGTTTATAAGATAGATTATCAGAAAGAAGTTATTTGAATTTTTAATTTTTTTGCTTTAGTTTACCTTGTAATATTAGGTTTGATCCCAATTTGGCCAAGGTGGCCATATGGGTTGGTTTTCAATGAATAATAATATATTATCAATAAAATAAAAAAGTGATGAAAAAGAGATTTGTGGTTGGCGGTAATTCCATATCTTCCAAGGAAATTTAAATTTCCGCTAAGGACCCAATTGTATGCTGTCTTTTGACACCTAAAGTTTGCACCAGAGTCGCAAAATGACGATTGGGTTGTCATTTCGCTCATCGCATTCAATAACTCATTCGATGAGGATAAAGCATAATGCATTTTTTCAACTTATTCGGTTGTATGTATTTCATGTCTACAAATTGGACAAGGTGGTTCTGGTTGTTCCAAAAGCGGATGTAAACAAATTTAGTGAAATAAATGCACGGATTCAATTTAATAACAGACTTTCTGTTTATAGTGTATTGACAAATACACTATAAACAGAAAGTCACAATGACCTTTCAATTCCATTACTGTATTGCTGGTGCA
Organism: Hydra vulgaris; assembly: GCF_038396675.1. Taxonomy (NCBI): domain Eukaryota; kingdom Metazoa; phylum Cnidaria; class Hydrozoa; order Anthoathecata; family Hydridae; genus Hydra; species Hydra vulgaris. The sequence continues at coordinate 63,391,240 of NC_088920.1, read as the reverse complement.
TACAAATGCTAAATTTAATATTATTGACTTATTAAAATGCATGTACAAGAAGAATTTTTATAATGACCTTTAAGCTTTTATTGTGAATTTGCAATTACAAATAATGTATTCTCATTTCCATATTACGATTTCTTACTTAGAACTTTTGTGTTTCCAATTTCATATTGCGATTTCTTATTTACATGTTTGGTTTCTCAATTACATTTTAAAATTTCTTAATTACATTTTGTGTTTCTTAATTACATATTGTGACTTCTAAATTACATATTTTATTTCTCAATTGCATCTTACTTTTCTTAATTACAACTTTTAAGTTCTCAATTAGATCTTGAAAAGGTATAGTAATGTAGCTTATTTGATGCAATATTATTATAAATAGTGTTTCAATTTTTTTGCACATACACATGCACATTGGAAGTTATCATGAGTAAGAAAAGGTAATTTATATTTTGATCTCTTAATTTTAAATTGTTGTGTCTTTTAGACAATTTTATTATTAAAAATGTGAAAAAATTTGATTTACACAACGTTTACAAAATGTTTTTTAATATATTAAAAAACATTTTAGTGTGCACTTCGAATTTTTTTGCACAGTATACTAATTAATGTGTTTTATAGATAGGTAATTTCTTTTCTATAAATATATAATTTATAAATTTATCTATCTCATATTAGCTCAACCCAGATATTCCACAATTGGATCAGCACATATAATTAGGGAGGGTTGTGAGGATAGTGAAGATGATGATATTGAAGATTCGGATTTATTTTTCGCTTATACTAAAACGAATTCAATTTACTGCGGATCCTGGTTTGAAGATAAACATGGAGAGCAAGAAACCATTAGATTTCTTTAGACTTTTTGTTACATAAGAGCTTATAAATACTATGGTAGTTGAAACTAATTGCTACGCAACGCAAGAAATAAATAAGCAGCGTTTCCTAAGAAGAAGCTCACGTTTCGAAGATTGGAAATCAATAAATTCAGAAGATATGCGGCAGTTTCTTGGAGTTTTTCTTCATATGGGGTGTGTCAAAATGCCATCTTTAGAACACTATTGGTCTAAGAACAGTCTCGATAGACTGTTCTTAGACCAATAGTGTTCTAAAAATTCCCTTATTTTCTAGAATAATGCCACGAAATAAATTTCAACTAATGTTACGATTTTGGCATTTTATTAACAATGAAGATTCAGGTAGTGGACGCTTGTGTAAAATTATTGGACTTCTCGATCACTTAAATAATAAAATGGAGAACATCTACTGTTCTAAAAAAAATATATCAATCGATAAGTCAATGATGTTTTGGAAGGAACGTCTTGTATTCAGGCAGTATGTGAAAAATAAAAGACATAAATATTGTATCAAGTTCTATGAGCTTTGCGAATCAGATGGTACTAAAAGTAAAAATCTACTCTGGCGAGTCAACTCTCGGTAAACATTTGTTGGATCAAACCCGAGCTATTGTTTTAGACTTAATGGAAAAATTTCTGGGAAAAGGTTATCTGTACACCGATAACTTTTACAATTCCTTTGAGTTAACAAAGCACATGATAAATCAAAAAACATACATTTGTGGTACTTTAAGAACTGACCGAAAATCAAGTCCAAAAGAATGTACAAAAGCAAAACTGAAACAGGGAGACTTTATAAGCAGAAGCAGAGAGGGTGTAGTGGTTACGTAATGGAGAGACAAAACAAACGTGCTAATGGTTAGCAACTTGCATTCCTTGCAAATGATTGAAGTAACAAACAGGAGAGGAGAAAAGAAAATGAAACCCAATCTACTATTCCATAATATTAATAAATTGATTGTAATCTTTAATATAATTAAAGATTACAATCAATTTATATCAGGAGTAGATGGGGCGGAACAAATGGTATCATAATATGATTGCCTAATTCCAGCTCGCTTTCTAGACAACCCGAATCATTAACCTTTTCTACTCGACTTATGTCTTGTTACTGATCCTATTCAGTGCTCAGTTTCTCCACATTCACCCTTAGGTGCTTCTGATCACAGTTTGATCTCTCGAAAACTGTTAACTCATTCTTCTTCATCATCTGAATCCCCCTTTTATCGAACCTCTTACAACTACAGTAAAGCTGACTGGGATTCTTTCCGTGATTTTCTTCGTGATGGCCCTTGCGTAGAAATATTTCATCTTCCTGTCGACAAATGTGCTTCTTACATAACTTCGTGGATTCAGGCTGGCATGGAATCTTTTATTCCCTCTCGACGAATACAGGTCAAGCCTCACTCTCCTCCATGGTTTTCTTCACACTATGCTGCTGCGATTGCCAATCGAAATCGTTACTTCCATATTTATCAGCAAAACAATTCTCCAGAAAACAGACGTCTGTTTATTACTGCTAGAAACAATTGTAAAAAAGTTTTGTCTAACGCCAAAACCCACTATTCTCAGGTCATGAAATCTCCTATCTCATCTCAAAAATTAGGCTCTCGTGACTTGTGAAAAATCTTTAATAATATCAATAATAAGGGCAAATCTATAATTCCACCTCTCTTGAATGAATCAGACTTTGTCACCTCACCTAAAGACAAAGCTGAATTGTTTGCTAAAAACTCGTTATCAATATTATCTCTTGATTCCACTAGCTGTTTTCTACCTGATATTGCCAACAAACAGGTTGATCCATTGCTTGACAGTCATATTACTCCAGCATCTGTGTCTAAAGTGATTTCCTGCCTAGACTCTTCTACAGCTTGTGGCCCGGACAACATACCTGTTATTATCTTGCAGAAGTGTTCTCCAGAGCTGTCGTCTATACTCTCAAAACTATTCAACAAGTGCATATCAGAGTCTTGCTTTCCAGCCTGCTGGAAAGCGGCATCTGTTATCCCTATCTTCAAAAATTCTGGAGAGCGATCTAATTCGTCTAACTACCGTCCCTAATAATAAATAAGTCTTCTTCCTCTCATAAGCAAGGTTTTTGAATCGTTAAGTAACAAACACTTAATTTCTAATCTTGAATCTAATCACTTACTTTCTGACCATCAATATGGATTTCGATCTTCTCGTTCTACAGCTGATTTGTTAACAATAATAACTGACAGTTTTTATCGTGCATTAAATAAAGGTGGAGAGGTTAAGGCCATCGCTCTTGACATTTCAAAAGCTTTTGATAAAATTTAGCATCCTGGTCTTCTCCATAAGCTTTCTTCTTATGGTGTATCCGGCAACATCTTTAAGATCATTGAATCCTTCCTTTCCAATCGTAGCATAAAAGTTGTCCTCGATGGACAACACTCTTCTTCTTATTCTGTAACTTCAGGGGTTCCTCAAGGTTCTATCCTTGGCCGTATACTCTTTTTAATTTACATTAACGATCTTCCAGATATTCTCTCATCTAAGGTGGCATTGTTTGGTGATGACACTACCATTTATTCTTGTCGTGATAAAAAAACAACACCCTCTGATTGCTTGGAGGGGGCATTTGAGCTTGAAAAAGATCTTACTTCTGCTACAGCATGGGGCTCACAGTGGCTGGTGGACTTTAATTCAGATAAAACTCAATTTTTTTCAGCCAATCGTTATTGCAATGATTTAGATCTTCCTATATTTATGAACGGTGATGTACTCGATGAGTCACCTACTCTTCATCTTCTAGGATTAACTCTTACTTCCAATCTTTCTTGGAAACCATATATCAAATCAGTTGCAAAATTAGCATCTGCTAAGGTTGCATCTCTTATCGAGCTCGTCACTTTCTTACTTCGGATTCTATTCTCTATCTCTGTAAATCTCAAATCCGGCCTTGTATGGAATATTGTTGCCATATCTGGGGCGGATCCTCTAATGATGCCCTTTCTCTTTTAGACAAGGTGCAAAAACGCGTTGTAAACATAGTTGGACCTGCTCTTGCAGCCAACCTCCAACTATTATCACTTCGTCGTAATGTTGCTTCTCTTTCTCTTTTCTACAAATACTATAATGGGCACTGCTCTAAAGAGCTAGCGTCTCTTGTGCCATCTACTATAATTCATTCTCGTGTTACTCGTCATTCAATTAAGTGTCATCCTTTTTCTGTGACTGTTCCTGAGTGCTCCAAAAACGCTTGTTCGTCTAGTTTTTTTTCCTCGAACATCAGCTCTTTGGAATTCGCTTGCTTCATCTTGCTTTCCTGACTCATATAATTTGCAATCTTTTAAGTCGTCTGTCAATCGTTATCTTGCTCTACAATCTTTATATTTTCTCTTTCAGTAACTTCCAACTTTAATTAGTGGCTGCTTGCAGCCTTGTTGGAAACGAAGATGTTTAAAAAAAAAAAAAAGGAAAGACAATTAGATGGTATAAAAAAGTAACACTTCATCTCTTTAATACTTTTTTGTTTAATGCTTACTGTCTAAACAGCAAATATGGACTAGATAAAACAATTTCCTTGCCTAAGTTTAGAGAATTAGTTATTACGGATTTATTGAATGGAACGTTTGAATGAAATTGTGCCTCGAATCACCAATAATAGCATCCACAACTTGTCTTCAATACCACCAATTGAAAAAAAGAATTCCCAACAAAACCATGAATGTGCTTTTATGTATCGGCGAATGTTTCAGAATGTATCACTCAAAAGAATAGATTTACACTTTAACTTTCATGAAATAAAATTAAAGCATTATCAATATTTTACTTTTATCTGTTTTTAGCTATTTCTGTCTTCATCCGAATTTAAATTAGGTTCCTTGGATTTTTAAAATAAAAAACTTGAATGTAATATTTTTGAATGTAAAAAAAAAAAAGTGAATAGTCAATGCCAGTCATGCACAAACATTATTTGAAATAAGTTAGCATCACTACGAGTTTACTCGTAGTTGGCAAACTCATGACGCTGGCGTAATACTAGTATACTGGTAGTTGGCAGCGAACGTGTTAAAACGTTTTTTATTAAATTTTGAACATTGTATACGTTGTATTTCAATGGCCTTACGAATTTTTCTTGTGTAGTTGTTTGAAATAATAGAAAGCGTTTTAGGTTTCTCCCAGTCTAGTTTACCATTGCAATATTGTAAATGTTCTTGAATTCGTGTGGAAATCTTTTTTCTTGTTTCGCCAATATAACATGCACTATATGTGCAATTAAGTTGTTACACTCCTGAATGACTATTCGGAGGCAGTTTAGATTTATTTCGGCAAAGTATATTGATCAAGGGATTACCAAAACGGAAAGACTGTTTTAACGCCAACTTGAAAAAATTCTTTTCAATGAACAAGGCTGAATTTTGGGACCCATGGTAAAATAACAATACTTTTGGTATAAATTATTTGAGAAGAAGATGGATTTTTGGAGTTTATAATAAACAGCAAATTAATTTTTTTTTATTTGAAACAACTATACAATAAAATTTCGTGGGGCCATTGAATAATAACGTATACAACGTTCAAAATCTAAAGAAAACGTTTTAAATTGTGACAATGGCAATTTGGTGATGACTCACCATTGGAAACCGTTTTTTGTAAAATTAAAAAATGTTGAATATCTGACGTTGCAATGACATCATTTGGTTTTTTTCAACGCTTTTATTAGTATGGTCTCACTATATGAGCCGAAATATTACTTAGAAAACGAAATAAATAATATGATACCGTATATGATATTTTAATGCTTATAATATATATATATATAATTTTATATATTTATATATATATGTATATATATATATTTATATATATATATATATATATATATATATATATATATATATATATATATATATATATATATATATATATATATATATATATATATATATATATATATAGTGAAAACTAAATAACTATTAATATATATTTTAATTACATAACTAAAAGTTTCACCCAATAGCGATCATCAAGATGTAACAACAACAAAAGATTAACGACAAAAATTATGTGATGTGGTAATATGGAAATTATGTGTCAAGCATAAATTGCAAAATTTACCACCAGGTTTGAATGGCTCCGCTTGATCAAGAATATTCCATTTTAATATAGGTTCTATAGTTTTATTTTTGCATTCCCACACAAATTTTGAAAGTTCAGTGGAGTTGGCCTTATTTTCATAAACAAAAGAGTTTTTATGTTTATACCACCTGTCTTTGAAGGTTTTCTCAGTAAGCCCAATGTAATAATATTCTTCTTCTTCTTAATGAGTTTTGACGTTGCAAATATAAATAAGATTTTTCGGCATTTTCCGTTGAGTGAGCATAAGGTGGTTTGCCGACAATTGCATAGTTGATTGGTAGTTTCATGAGAACTAAATAATATCTTTTTATTATGAGAAATAATAATACTCTTGATGTTTCGAAGGCAGCTATAACTAACCTTTATGTTGTTTCAATTAAAAAGTTTGTGAAATTTGTGGCCTTTAGGGATACATTAATCATTTGTACTCAAAAACGTTTTAGCTTTGTTTGTTCTGACGTTGAGCGAATAAGGTGGGTTAAATCAGATAATGTTTTTTTTTCGAGATTTTGTATTATCTTTCTGGATATGAGGAATGAAATTGAATCCACAAGAATTAAGAGCGTTGTTATAAAATGGTCAAATGTTTTAGAAATAACTTAATCCTTTGTCAATAGTGAAAAGTTTTTGTTTAAGTTTTGCTTGAAATTTGTTAAAAAAGTATATAAACTTTGTTCTGGTACACATGTGCCAATAATCGTGGCAAAACTTTAATAAAGAGCATCTTCTGTTCTTTCTTTTTTGTACTCATATGATCCAGCTACTATATGCTACTAATGTAACATCGTTTAACTCATGCAACAAACTACAAATGAGTTTTGTTTTTGCATGCAACAAACTACAAATGAATTTTGTTTAACTTTGCAAACAAGTTTAATAGATCTAAATTTATCAATAGCAAATTAAATAAACTTTTTTGTTTTTATAACCATTTAGTTGCTCTAATAAGTTCTTACAGTCTTATCGCATAGTACCGCGCAAGAGCTTTTAATTTGTAAGTTTAAAAAAAGAATCTAAAAAGGACAAATTCGAACGTTCAAAAGACATTTGAAAAGTTAAAAAGACGTTCAAAGTAATGAACGAAAACTTTCGGCTTCGGCCGAAACCGAAACCGAAATTTCTGCTTTAACAATTTTTTACTTTTCCTGTCTCGGCCGAAATTTCGGTTCAAACCGCTATCGAAATGAACCAAAACTTTTATGATACTTTTTAAAGTTTAGATAACTTTTTTTAAATTTAGAGTGGGATCATGATGATTTACAAATTGTAATCGTTTGTTAGTAAATCAATTTTTAATTATAACGATTGTAGAAATTTTAATTGAAATCACGTTACATAATAGTTTCAAGTTACTATTCTCAAACCATTCTTTAAATGTATTAACATTTAAGTGAAGTAACAAAAATCAATAATTTCATCAAATGTTTCTCAGTGCTAAATTTTAAAATAAAAAATTATCGAAACAAAAGCTTTTTGTTGACTATTACAATTAAAAAAAGAAAAATACCCTTATTTGACATCAGATCAAAACCACAGAGGACTGAAATGTTACAATTTACAATGCCTGGCTGGGTTGACAATATTTCAAAAATTGATTCAAACTCTGAAGATGGTCTAAAGTTTCATAGATCTATATTAGAAAACAACATTAAAAGCATGGTTTGGTTTGGCAAAAGTAGCAAAGAGATTCCTTACACCTCCACCAACATATATCGTTGAAAAGTTGTTTTCAACTGCTGGAGACATTCTTTCAAATGAAAGAAACAGACTTTTGCCATAAAGCATGGACAAATTTTTATTATGCAGAGAAAATAATTCAATTATTAACTTTAATTATTGAAATGTCTTGACATATTACAGTGTTTATCAAATTATGTTACATGGTAATTGCTTAGATATATTTAAAATAGTTTTTTTTTTGCTTTAATTTGGTGATCATAAAAGGTTCAGGGGTTTTTAACATTCTTTTTCAAATTTCGGGCAAAATTTCGGTTTCGGTTTCGGCTTCGGCTTCACTGAGCCGAAATTTGGGTACTTTCGATTTCGGCTCAAATTTCGGTTTCGATCTATCAATAGTTCAAAGTACTTCCAAAACGTTTAAAAGATGTTAAGAAGTTGTCTTTTTTTACGTTCCATGCCCACTGAGATTGCTCAACAATTAAGGCTGAAGATTCTACTTTCAATAATCAGAAATTTCTTAATTTAATAGAAACTAGTATTGAGAATACTCATATTCGTTGATGTACAATTTATTGTACATTATTATTTACATAATATGTACAATATATTATATTGTACATATATTTATTGATGTACAATATATATATAACATTGTAGTTATTACATAGGATATTTAAATAGGATTTTACATAGGATTTTTACATAGGATATTTACATAAAATATATTATATTGTACATATATTCATTGATGTACAATATATGTATATATATAAATATATATATATATATATATATATATATATATATAAATATATATATATATATATATATATATATATGTATAACATGGTAGTTTTTACAAAGGAATGAAAATTTTCCGGATTTTTTTTAAACCAGGAAGTTTTACGGAAATTTTGGAAACTTTCAAAAAAAGAAAGTTATTTTATAAATAGTCGGTAAAAATATAGTCTTATTTGAGCAGTTGTTGTGGACTAGTTTTATTTAGATTAATAGAAGTTTTTTTAAGAATAATGATAGTTTAATTGAGATTAATGGAAGTTTTATTAAGGTTAATGGTAGTTTAATTGAGATTAATGGAAGTTTAATTGAGTTTAATGGAAGTTTTATTAAGGTTAATCGTAGTTTAATTGAGATTAATGGAAGTTTTATTAAGGTTAATGGTAGTTTAATTGAGATTAATGGAAGTTTTATTAAGGTTAATGGAAGTTTAATTGAGATTAATGGAAGTTTTATTAAGGTTAATGGTAGTTTAATTGAGATTAATGGAAGTTTTATTAAGGTTAATGGTAGTTTAATTGAGATTAATGGAAGTTTAATTGAGTTTAATGGAAGTTTTATTAAGGTTAATGGTAGTTTAATTGAGATTAATGGAAGTTTTATTAAGGTTAATGGTAGTTTAATTGAGATTAATGGAAGTTTTATTAAGGTTAATGGAAGTTTAATTGAGATTAATGGAAGTTTTATTAAGGTTAATGGTAGTTTAATTGAGATTAATGGAAGTTTAATTGAGTTTAATGGAAGTTTTATTAAGGTTAATCGTAGTTTAATTGAGATTAATGGAAGTTTAATTGAGTTTAATGGAAGTTTTATTAAGGTTAATCGTAGTTTAATTGAGATTAATGGAAGTTTTATTAAGGTTAATGGTAGTTTAATTGAGATTAATGGAAGTTTTATTAAGGTTAATGGAAGTTTAATTGAGATTAATGGAAGTTTTATTAAGGTTAATGGTAGTTTAATTGAGATTAATGGAAGTTTTATTAAGGTTAATGGTAGTTTAATTGAGATTAATGGAAGTTTAATTGAGTTTAATGGAAGTTTTATTAAGGTTAATGGTAGTTTAATTGAGATTAATGGAAGTTTTATTAAGGTTAATGGTAGTTTAATTGAGATTAATGGAAGTTTTATTAAGGTTAATGGAAGTTTAATTGAGATTAATGGAAGTTTTATTAAGGTTAATGGTAGTTTAATTGAGATTAATGGAAGTTTTATTAAGGTTAATGGTAGTTTAATTGAGATTAATGGAAGTTTTATTAAGGTTAATGGAAGTTTAATTGAGATTAATGGAAGTTTTATTAAGGTTAATGGTAGTTTAATTGAGATTAATGGAAGTTTTATTAAGGTTAATGGAAGTTTAATTGAGATTAATGGAAGTTTTATTAAGGTTAATGGAAGTTTAATTGAGATTAATGGAAGTTTTATTAAGGTTAATGGTAGTTTAATTGAGATTAATGGAAGTTTTATTAAGGTTAATGGTAGTTTAATTGAGATTAATGGAAGTTTTATTAAGGTTAATGGTAGTTTTAATAAGATTAATAAAAAATAGTTTTATGTTGAAATATTGCAAAGCAGATAATAAAAATTTTAGAAAGTCCTATTGAAAAACACTTTTTTTGGTATTTTTTAGTATAACTTTTTCTCAAGTTTTTTAATAACTATAGGTAGCAACTATAATTATTTGTTTTCAAAATTTTGCTAAGCATATTCATGTTCATTGACATTGCGAGCCTTGTTTAAGACTAAACATAATTTGCACCCCCATCCCTAATGGGGAAAAGAACATTTTTCAATATTTATTGAATTTGTCCACAAGTTACTGAAAAACGTAAAATTATATATAAAAAAACTTGTTTAAATATTTACGGTATTTCACAATGTTTTGTTGATTTAAAGTTATTGATTAATGAAAGGCAAAAACTAAATAAATTTTTTTTGCTAAATTTAAACTTTTTCAAAATACAGCTAGCAATAGGAGTAAAGAACTAATGATTTCAAGGTCATAAATTCTGCCGCTATGTTTAAATAAGTGCTTTAAAGACTTGAGTCTCACTCACCAAAACCTTGCTAGGGCGTTTTTGACTTTATAAATCAATCAGTTAACAAATTATGCTATATTTTAAAATGGCTTAAATGTATAGCTTAATTTTCAACCAATACTGCCAGTGGGCGATTTATGTGTGTCTGTGTTTTATAAGTATTATACCAAGCAATTTAATTCATTATTATTTTTATAATGTCATTAGAAATGTAGAAGTTTCACACAGATAGTGCATTTATAATATGTACTTTTAAAATGTACATAAAAATCTTTGATTTTTGAAACACTCCACAAAAATAATACACAATAAAACTTATTAATCTGAATAAGATTTCATTCTTTGTATTTTGTGAATATTTTACATCGTAGTTGAGAGAAGTAATAGCTAGAAATATTTTATAGACAAGCTCAAAAGACAAGCTCAAAAGACAAGCTCAAAAGACAAGCTCAAAAGACAAGCTCAAAAGACAAGCTCAAAAGACAAGCTCAAAAGACAAGACTCGGAAAACATCGACTTTTCATTGTTTCACAAACTAATATACTGAAAAAGGCACATGTGCTACACGTGTTACTTGCTTTTTTAAAAAAAAGGCTAATTAATTTATGAAAAATGAGCAACACATATAGTAATAGATTATGAAAATGTAACTAAAAAATGTGTATTTTTTGCTAGTGGGTCTTTATTACTTTATATTTTTGCTTAAAGAATACCGTCAACAAATTGGTAGTTGGCAGTCGGCAAATTTCGGCCAACGAGGACCCTTATTTTTATTTTTTATTTTTTTAAATTTAGATAAGTTACTGGACGGCCCTGCCCACTGCGTATAAATAGTAATAAGTATTTAAGCAAATAAGTGTTGCTATTATTATTATCAATGCATTTTTCTTATATAAAATGTGAGCCAAAGTGCCCAGATTAGTAAAGTTGCAACACACTCGATGGCCCTTAAACAAAACTCATCTTTGAAAATAACAACTTTCAGCATATCATGCAATTCTAAATTAAACTTGGTAGCCCTCAAACCTATTATAAACTCATGGCCATATATACTTTGTCTACCCTATCGGAACACTTCTAGCGTATACCGTACATCTTTTTTATTTGCCATAAGCAATCTATTAACTGTCTCTCTACATAACTGTTTTTTATAAAAGAATTTCTTTATAGTTAATTAACATTTGTATTTGACTAAAACTAGAAAAATTATAAACAGTAATATACTATGTATACATACTTTGTAGATAGTAATATGCTTCAAGTTTAAAGAGTAATATATATCATATATATACATAGAAAATAATATAAACAAAGTATATATACATATACTTTACCTTTGCATACCGGTGTTAAGCATACTCGCTTTTCGCATCCAACACATTTCAATGCTGTTGAAAACTCAAAAATAGAATAAAAAAAGCATAATGTGAGAATGAAGCGACCCATTTTTTTTTTAATAATTTTTCTCAACTAAAGGTAATAGAAACAATTAAAACAAAAATATATCGTAAAAAAATATTTTATTGGGTTTTGAAACACCATTTAAAAAAAAAAAACTTCAACAAATTCTTCTTCTAAAAAACGATTTATGACAAAATGCTAAATATAAAACGTTTTACTTCGTAACATTGCACATTAAAAAGGTTTATGATGAAGTATAAAAAAGATTTACTAAATTTTGGAAAAAAAATTTTCACGTTGTAATGTCTACACAGTTGGTCATATGTGTCTACAAACTTAAAAAAAATTTATGTTCAAGTATAAAAAAGATTTACCATAATTCGTAAATTATGTTTTCACGTTGTTTGAACATATGTGACAATGTTTGAACATATGTGACAAAACAATAGATTTTTAAAAATTTTGATACAAGCAAATATTGCATAATTGATTCAAAGTTAGAATTGTATTTTATTTTAAAATAATCTAAAATTATCATATTTATTTAATATAATTTATCTTGTAATATTCATCGTAAAAAAAAGAGCGATAGTTTGCTACTTTTACAAACTTTAAAAAAGTTTATTTTCTTATTTTAAAGAATTTCAAACTTGTTTATTACCTCTTAAACAAATTATGTACTATAATGATTTATTTTTAAATATTTTTAAATATTTTGTATACTGTTATGATTTTTAAAAATAAAATACTATAATACGTAAAATATACGTTAAAAGTAAATTATATTTGAAATAAATGTTTATTTATTTGCATTTAATATTAGTATTTTGAACACAGATTTTTTAAAACAAAGATCAAAATGGCGTATTTTATATCGTTTAATTTTTTAAATAATATATCATTGAAAACCAGAACGGTATTGATTATTTGCTTGCCTATAGCTGTCATTACACAGTTATTACTATTTGAATTGTCTTTAGACTTAAGAGTATATATCATATTTTGATGCGGTCATTATAAACTAATAAAAAGCCTGAACGTTTTAACGTGAGCTAAAAATGATAATGACAAATCATAATGACAATCTGCATTTTTTTGGGCGTTTGAAATCCAGGCATGGAGCAAACTCGAAACATTTATGTGTTTATACTTACGTCTGAAAAAGATGCTTTGCAAAATATTGCGATGATTTAAACCTGATAACAAAAAAGCTCTAAAAATTTACAACTTTACAGAATAAACTCTTAGCGTTCAAAAATTAAAAAAACCAAAAAATTTGAAACTCTCTCAAACTGAGGGGGTTCAAACTTTACATGTTCATAATTTTTGAAGGCTAAAAGATTGTTCTATGAAATTTAAATTTTTTTGATGGTTAATAATTTAGTTAAGAACGGTAAAAAAATTATTTTATCAACTTGTTGCTCTCACGTTTGGGGCAGATGCGTCGCACATTTTGAGGTTTTTTTGTTTCCAGGTTCCAATCATCGCAATTTTTTGCAAAGCATTCTTACTTGACACAAAAAACGCTGGACTTTTTTCATTTAAGTGATTTAATTAATTGAAACAATTAAGTTAGTTTTTATAAAGCTAAGTTTTTCAAGTTTTTTAATTTTTCTACATATATTAATACTGATATAATAACTAAATTTTAAGTATTTTCAAATATTAAAATACCTAAAAAAAATGAACCTGAAGGTAACAAACTACATAATACTCTTACATCACAAGTATTTATAAAACTTTTATAAAAAATAAATGCAAAACTACAGTATGCTTGAAACATTAAACCTAACTTTTGTACTTTACAGTAAAAATAATAAATTTATCAAACGTTGGTTTTACTACTTACGTATAAACTGTTTTTAAATCCCATTTAACTTACATCAAACAAATAACAACAGAACATGTAAAAACTAAATGATTTTACATTAATAAGATATAAAAAAAAGTCATTTAGAAGTGTTTAAGTGTTTTCTTTATTAATTATCATAAAAATTAATGTTTAAATAAAACGCGGTTTTAAGTACATCTGAGGTGCTCGAGAAATTAAAGCAAGACGATGAGGTCAAAAAGTAAAAGCAATTAAAGAAGCGCAAAATTCACTTCAGTGAAACTTTAGATGAAACTCAGCAAGTGCAACGATCAAAAAAACCGAGGCAAGACAAAGGCATCAAGATGTACAAAAAGTGTCGCAGAGTTTGGGAAGAAGCATTGCCAACTCAAAACAAAATGTGGTACCAATGTGAAGCTTTTAGTTGCAAGTCTTGGGTTTGTTAATCGTATATACCCAAAAAATATAAATTTGGTGAAGAGTTTTTTTGCACGAAAAAATGCTGCGAACCTGCTTCTGCCGATGAAACTCTTTTTTTTATTAACAAGTAGTTGTTGTTTTTTCACATATTTGATTAAAATAGTTTTTTTTAAAATTAACTTCTAATAAGTTTAGTTTCACTTTATTTTTAATTAATTTTGCTTGATTTTCCTAATATCCTTATTTAGTTTTGACTTTCATAATATCTTAAATAATTGTTATTAAAAATTAACTAGTTTACTTTTCCCCAATCATAAGGGGAAAAGTAAACTTTTTTTTTCTTTATAAAAATCGATTTTTTTAAAGACTTCCAAAATATTTTTTCTTAATTTTTATATATTTATATGATGTAAAAGATTCTCTTTAAAACGAAAATAAAAATAAACATAAAACATTTTTTCTTTAAAAAAATATTTGAATTTGAGGCTAAACCGTTTACTCTAACCCCAGTTTACTCTATAATTTATTAACGATTATTAAACATCATAAAAACTGCGATAAAGAAATTACCAAAATTTGAAATGAGTTTAATGCTAAAGGAAAAATTATTAGTTCTGCAAGCTTTAAAGAATATTACAAAAACTAAATTCACAAATAGAAAAAACTAATGCATAGAGATAAGGCTGATTGGCTCAAAATAACATAAATCAACTACTGAAAGTATTAAATTTGTAATAGATATTAACAGCATTATCTTCTAGAAGAATCTTGTAGAAGACTAATGGTGAATAAGCTTGTGATATAAAAAAAGACTAGTTACAGTCAATCACTTTAAAAAATTGTTAATGTTAACTTATCAGTTTGTTAAAGTGATTTTCATGGTTTACTTTTTTAACAGAAAAAAACTGTTATCTAATATAAAGTTAAAAAAATAATCAAAAATAATAGTTATAATATCATTGAAATTGAGAAAAAATTAAGAAACATTTTAGAAAAGGGTTTAGATACAATTGTATATATTAGGAGGATTCAAAAAATTGAAGTTTGATGGTTATATTTTTTACATAGCTTATCTTGTTTATATAATATTAGAGAATTTCTTTAAAAACGTGAAGCAAGTTTAACAATATTTAGGGGTCAATAAAAACTTTGATTTTTAAAGTATATGATCAAAATAGTAAAAACGTTGCTTAATATTTCCATATTTTATTATTTAAAGTTTTAATTAAAAGATGTAACTCCATATGTCAATTAATCGAACAAATAAAACATCTTATATAACTTATGATCATTAAATGATCATTCATTTGAAAAAATTATGGTTTACCTGATTTCAAAAGAACAACATATTAAATAAAAAAAGTTATATTAACCTCTGGTGATCCTCATCTTTGGTGAGAATTTAATTGTATTTCTGTATAAAAACAATATCACACTATTGTGAGAGCAATGTCACACTATTGTTGATAACATCTATTTTGTAGACTCGTCTATTTTGTAGACTCTTTATTTTGGTCGCTTCTGACTTCCATGCTTCTGGATATTTTAGCTGGATACTTTTGGTCTCTTCCTTTCCTTTCAAGAGACATTATATATTTTTTTTCACAAATTCAAGACTGTTCTAGATTTTCTTCTCTGTTTTTAGAGCTGTTTAAATCTTTAAAAGCTGAAAGTTGGCTACAGTGACTCTTTTGACATCTAGAGGCATCAAAGACTTCATCAATCCTCAAAGAAAACTAGGCTCATTAATTTTTCTGAGAAGAACCACAACGTTGAATAAATGAAGCGTAGGCTGCATTTGAAATAATATAGCCTTGCTTGATGACATCATATTTCTGCATAGTTAGAAATTGTTTGTCTTGATTGTTTTTCATGATGTTTAAATTATTATTTATGGCCTACTCAAAAAGTTTAATTGAATTGTTTTTGAAAATTTTTTTTAATACTTTTATTATTCAATACTTTTTTTTTAAAGTATTAAATAGTAAACAATATCTTTGTTCATGAATTGCTATGCTCAATTGTTCAACATCAAAAACAAAAAGAATCATTTTTAAGCCTCAATACCTGATTAATAATATGCGAATAATAAATTGATTACATTGTACTAATCAATTTGATAAAGAAAGATTACTAATTAATTAAAATTTATCATTTTAATTTAGATTTAATTAAATCAAATTTACTTTAATATTTATTATTTAGTTAACAAAATTATTAATAAAAATGATTATTAATTACTTATGTAGTAATGTATTTTATGGATAGGACAGCAGAAGCAAATAACTAACCTTTTAAGGTAACCTTTTTAGGTAACCTTTTAAGGTAACCTTTTTAGGTAACCTTTTTAGGTAACCTTTTAAGGTGACCTTTTAAGGTAACCTTTTAAGGTAACCTTTTAAGGTAATCTTTTAAGGTAACCTTTTAAGGTAACCTTTTAAGGTAACCTTTTAAGGTAACCTTTTAAGGTAACCTTTTAAGGTAACCTTTTAAGGTAACCTTTTAAGGTAACCTTTTAAGGTAACCTTTTAAGGTAACCTTTTAAGGTAACCTTTTAAGGTAACCTTTTAAGGTAACCTTTTAAGGTAACCTTTTAAGGTAACCTTTTAAGGTAACCTTTTAAGGTAACCTTTTAAGGTAACCTTTTAAGGTAACCTTTTAAGGTAACCTTTTAAGGTAACCTTTTAAGGTAACCTTTTAAGGTAACCTTTTAAGGTAACCTTTTAAGGTAACCTTTTAAGGTAACCTTTTAAGGTAACCTTTTAAGGTAACCTTTTAAGGTAACCTTTTAAGGTAACCTTTTAAGGTAACCTTTTAAGGTAACCTTTTAAGGTAACCTTTTAAGGTAACCTTTTAAGGTAACCTTTTAAGGTAACCTTTTAAGGTAACCTTTTAAGGTAACCTTTTAAGGTAACCTTTTAAGGTAACCTTTTAAGGTAACCTTTTAAGGTAACCTTTTAAGGTAACCTTTTAAGGTAACCTTTTAAGGTAACCTTTTAAGGTTTCCTTCTAAAGTCAAAATAAAAGTTAAAAAATACTACATATTTGGAAATATTTTAATATTAAAAAAATAATTGCTCAAAAACCTCGAGCAGTTACTCTGTATGGTGTCCCAAAAACTCTGCTCAGAAAAACAAAACTAAAAGTTGTATAAACACTAAACAGGGTGATTTTGCTCAAGACATTTGAGGACCGCTGTGCTAACTCAAAAAAATAAAATCGAAAAAAGTAATCAGTCAGTAGTTTTAAAAATTTAATATTACTTTCAAAAAAAAAACGTACTAAACAAATTGTAAAAAATGACAAATATTAGCATTTGTGTAACTTTTAGATTTCACAATGAAGCTCAGATTAAAGCACTACTGTTTGAGATCTAAATTTTTGTTGTGTTTTATAATGAATTTTTTTATCCATCATAAAATGTTTGGATACACACATACACACACACACACACACACACACACACACACACACACACACACACACACACACACACACACACACACACACACACACACACACATATATATATTGGAGATTATAAACACTTTTTATTGAATTATATAATAATGTTTGTTTAAAAAAATAAATAAAAAAATTCAGACAACAACGAATAAGGGAGAGGATTGCTAGATATAGCAATTTTAAACAAGTTTGGTTAAATAAAGGCCTTGCTTTATAAAGTAGGCTAATATTTCTTGAGATTTTACCTTCAAGATCATGTATATGATTTGTATAAGTTAGGTTTTCGTCGAGGATGACGTCTAGAAATTTTGATAAGTGTTCATTTTTTATAACTTGACTGCCAATCCAAAGTATTGGAAGTTTTAAGGGGATTTTATCGCATTCATGAAAGCAATGGTAAAAAGTATACATTGTTTTAGTTAAACAAAGTTAAATTGATAACTTGTTTGCATTAAACCATTGTAAGTTTAACGCAGCCGTGGCGCAGTGGACTTCTGGGAGCACTTCAATAAACACATAATAAAAAAATTTTAAAAAAAGTTTTAAGAGTTCCATGTTAACTGAATAGCGTAATGCTTGTGTTCTAAAAATAGATTTTTTTGCAGTGACGTGAGGCGTTGAGGGATTTACATTCAAACAAATATTACACAAAATTTCTTAAGCAAGTGGTTGTGGGATTGATATTCGGACCAACAAACAATTTACTGTCACCAAAACGTATGTTATTAAACAACATTTTTTTATTATGATGCGCATGAAACAAATTTATATCGTCAGCATACAAAATAAAAGTTAAAAACTCAAAAAAAAAAATTTATCATTGGGTTTCCGCCAACTAATAAAGAACAGAAGCTTTTGAGTGTGATAGCAAAAACAGAGTTTTTGAAGATATAGGCTGATATATTTGTTTTTTTTTTATAAAAAAGAAATTTATCAACCTATATCTTCAAAAGCAAAGGAACCGAACTCAAGTAAACAGAGAGCTCATAACAAAACTATGCTCACTGGAGGATTTTAACTAAAACTTTAATCTAACGAAAGCAGTTTTCAAATTGAATTGTTGACAGGCTGTCAAAAAATACTTTTGTGAGAAAATGAAAAGAATTTTCTCCAGGGAGTTTTCTAAGTTTAAGTTCCTAGCGGTCATTCTCCCAATCAAAGGATTTTTATCTAGGAAGTAAGAAGTTAAGTTTCAGCCTTGCTTTTAAACTATGAAAATAAATCGATTTGATTTATCTGTAAATGAAACTTTACAGGTTAACTATAAATGATTTATGCAAATTATTTAACTACGTGGTATTAATTACGCGGTATTGGGAAGGCAAGGCTCCGAAAGAAAATTTGTAGATTTTATTTTTGCATGGATTTATAAATGCGATGCATTGCATTTAAGTTTTAATTAAAACTACTAAATGATATTGTCATCATGACGCTTTGAAATCATACGCATTATGAAGCGTCATAAGTAATCATTTAAGTAAACTTGTCATAAGTAATCAATTTCAAAAAAAGATAAAATTTTAGAAAAGCTATTAAACAATATTTACTGATTTAGGGGCTGTTTACATGAACCGGGCTGGCCCGGTTAACCAGGCTGACTTAAAAAATAAAAACAAAAAAACTAAATGTTTACATTGGAACTTTAATTTATATTACGCATTTTTATTTAGTTGAAAACAGTTGGGAATGTCAGATTGGATAAATGATGATTTTTTTTATCCAACCAGCTTCATTAATGAGCAGGGCTGGTTCACTTGCTTGTGTTTATATGGAAAAAAAATCATCTCACCTGAGTGAGATTCTACTAAAATGAGATATCAGTTATCCGGGCTGGTCCGTTTGTCATGTAAATAAGTTAAATTTTTATATTATATTAAACATGGTGAGATCTCGTTTAAGTGACCCAGCTTATATAAACAGCCCCTTAGAGTTTATGTTTATTATTTCATGTTGAGTTTTTTGAAAGGGCTGTTAAGGTGGTAACTCTAGAAATAAAAGTTGATTTTTGATGAAATTTTAAAAAAATAGACTTATATTATATTTAATTAAGAATTTTAATACCTTTTCAAAAATGTATAACGTGAATAAGTTTTAATATGATTGTCAATATATTGATATAATTGTAAATTGGTTGCAGTTACTTTTCCCTAGCAACGCCCTAGCAACATGTAAAAGCCCTATAAAATGCAGCAGAATTTTTGAAACATTTTTATGGCTATACTTCAAAGCTATATAGTGACTATTAGCTATACTTTAAAAACTAAAATACTTTTTAAAGTTAAAAGGATAAGCATGAAGTTTGTCCGGTGACATGAATTGCTTACCGAAGGCAAATTTCGTTTTTGTTTTGAAGTCTATTTGTCTGAATTTTTTATTTTTTAGATTTTAGTTAGTAAAAATGATTTCAACAAAACACAATTTGCCAAGAAAAAAAAAACACCACCAAAAAATCGCCACATAGCTAAAACCAAAGAAAAAAACTTTAACAACAAAACTTTTTTTTTTTTAACTTTTAGGTGCCCCAAGTCCTAACGGTCCTGTCACAGAGCACCGCGGAAATGCATTTAATCAGAAGGTTCACGTCTCCTTTCCTTGAGCTGTGGTTGGATTAACTCCTGGTTCACAAGTAAAGAGTACCACGATTTTAATTGAAAAACTAAATGGTCGCAAATTGAGTCAAATGTTCGAGCAGTCATTAGTTTCCGTGAGATTGGTTGGGAGAAGGCAGCATTTATAATGTTTTTCTAACTGTTTTAACATGTATGGTATTGGTGAATCAGCTTTTGACAACTTGAATGACAACTGTATTTCAACTGTAGGTGCTAAATTAGCTGAAGTATCAATGAAAAAAGCTACCAGTGAGTTTTCTCAAGCTAGTATTCAACCAGTCTGCAAACGCATTACAATAGATGATTTTTGGCAGAAGAGAGAGGTTATGCATCATTGAATGGTGTAGTTACAGCTGTTGTTGGGGATAGAGTTTTAGATTATCAGGCTTTCTCAAAGCACTGTAAAGGTTTTACAATGTGGAGATCCAAAGAAGGTAAACCTGAACATGATAGATGGAAAGTAAATCATGATTGTCATATAAACCATACTAAATCTTCTGGTGCCATCGACGCTACTGTTGCTGTTCAAATTTTGCATGTTCAAAAACTCCAATACATGGAAAAAGGAAACTTACTGATACTATTAATAGTTCCATGCAAAACTATTATGGTCTTGCAATTCGGAGAAACTCTGATAGTGTATACGCAATTAAGAAAGGTATAGGAGCCATTCTCTACCATTGCACCGCACTTAAAGATCCTGCAGGTTGCCATGCTATGTTTCCCAGAGATAAAAATTCTTGGTGTAAGTTGATTTACTAAATGGTACTAAGTTTCATGAAAATAAAATTAATTTACCAATATGGATCTATTTAAAGCTTATACCAGTTTTTCAAGATTTATCTAATGATAAATTGCTAACCAAATGCCTCCAATGACAAATGCAAAATGCAAAAGAAGCATTAAACGCAATAATATGGACTCGCTGTCATAAAAATGTATTCTTATCTAAAGGAACAATTGAATTGGCAATTAACTCTACAGTTCTTCATTTCAATGATGGCGGGGAAGGAGTAAAACCTGTTTTGGAAAGTTTTGGAATTAAAGGACAAATAACTTCTATGAAAACAATGGAGGCTGATAATAAACGTGTTAAACATATGAAGTGCAAATCTTCTAATATGGTGTTAAAACAGCGTAAAAAACTAAGAAAAATAACAAAAGGCATAGTGGATGTTGAGGTTTCAAAAGAAAAACAAACTTCATATATACCTGGTGGTTTTTAAGCATTATTTTTGAAATACTATATTAAAAGTCTCGTTTCCCAGGTTTAATAATTTTCGAGACATTCCTCATTTTAAAACATGGTTATTTAAAAATGGTATGGATTTATGAACTGAAATTTTCAGTACATTTTTATGAGACATTGATAAGTGAAAATGAAATTTAGCACTTATTTAAGTGACTAAATAAATAAACTCTGAAACATTTTGCATTACTTTGAAGTTATCGAGGTAAATCAAAAAATTCTATGACAAATGAAAATATTATATGTAATAAACATTTCTGCAAAATTTCAAAGCTGTAAATTTATTATATAATTTTTTTTTTTTTTCAATTTTTATTTTAGGTGCCCCAAGAAGTCCTAACGGTCTTGTCACAGAGCACCGCGGAAGTGCATTTAACCAGGAAGTTCACGCCTCCTTCCTTACCGTGACGTGAAAATTTGTCCAGAGCTCGTTTCGAACCTGGATCTCCTGCTTATAAAGCAAGCGCTCTAACCACTGGGCAACGGCCGTGGCGTTTATTTATTTAGTCACTCAAATAAGTACTAAATTTCATTTTCACTTATCAATGTCTCATAAAAATGTACTGAAAATTTCAGTTCACAAATCCATACCATTTTTAAATAACCATGTTTTAAAATGAGGAATGTCTCGAAAATTATTAAACCTGGGAAACGAGACTTTTAATATAGTATTTCAAAAATAATGCTAAAAAACCACCAGGTATATATGAAGTTTGTATTTGAAAACATATTATATCATATAATGATATATTATGTTTTCAAATACACCCCATTACACAGTGGGCCGGATATTAGACATAAGGTGGACAAAACTATTTTGGTCTTTTTTTTTTTTACTTAAACCTTTAAAGAATCATTTTTTATTAAGATATATTTACTTTTATTATAGATTTTAGTTAAATAGTTGCCAATACTAAAAATTATTTAACAAACTTTATAAAACTTTAAAAACGCGAATTTAAATTTTTTTAATTTCAAATAATATTATTTCTTAAAATCGTGGAACTGAATAACAAACTCTTCTGGTGGAATAAACTTAAAATAAAAATTGATTCAACAAACTTTAATTATAAAAATGCCCACTTACTTCGGAAAAAATGAAAATTTATCACTAGATTTGAAACTCTATTATCGATATTATTATATAATCGATTTGAAATATATAAACAAATATATAGGAATAAATAAAAAATATAAATAAGTGAATAGATTTCAAACTCTATTGTTAATATTATTACATGCTCACGACGTTTTGAATAAGTCTGTAGATTATTTATTATCTCTATATATAATAATGTATTATTTTTATTTTTAATAAATTGGCCGCAGATTCTGGGTGAATGATATTACAAGATATGTGGCAGCCTTTTTTTTCAGCACCATTTCTTAGAAGCTGGTATGTTGATTTTGATATATCACCATTAATAAAGTTTCATCAGGTGAATATATTTAAGCAGGTTTAATGGGGTTTTTAATTCAAATTTCAGAAATTTTTGTGCCAGTTTCGTACTTAAACTCAGTTCCTTATTTCAATTTTATTGCATGAAATAATTTATGGCTAAATAAAATATTATTAACATTGTTAGGCTTATTCTTTTTGTTCTGTTGCAAGCTTTTTAAAAGAGCAACACGGTTTTCCAACTTTATTAACTGATGATGTAGCATTTAATGTACCGTAGGTGTATTGAAAATCTTGAGCTGGTCAATTTTCATTATTTCTCTCAAAATGAGTATTATCATTGTTTGCAGCTATTAATTTTTTACATTTTAGTTTTATAAAGTTTTTCAATCAGAATTCTCTAGTTTAATACCTGCAGAAACTAGAACAGTTAATTTCAATGAAAAGAATGGTATATCATTAGGAACTAGTTTATCTTGTTGTAAAAGTCCGTGATGATGTCACCAATTTTAATTTTATTACTAAACAAAAAAACGAAACAAAAAAATGTGATGTAAACAGTGCAATTTGTATTGAATTAAATAACAAACAAAACAACATGTATTTTTGTTTACAAGAAATAAACGTTGATTTCAAGCAAATAACATAAGTTACAAGTCAATGCTTTAAAATGATAAAAAAACCCAAAAGGGGAAGTTAAGGGCAATGTACTTAGTTCAAATCGGTTGTTCAAGGTTGTTAGGGGCAATGTATTTAGTTCAATTGGTTGTTTATCGACTAGTTCAAGTATTTAATATAGGTTCTCGTAGGTTCCCTAAATTATATGAAACTTTTTGTACAAAATAAAAGTAATAAATGTTAAAAATTCACCTCGTCATTTTAAAGCCAGATTATAAGTGTATTATAAAGACCGATCTTTACTTTAAATTTCACGCTTTTTAAAAAAAAAAAAGTTTTTCATTATACAAGAAACCGCAGCTAATTTTTGTGGCTTTAAAAGATAATATTATACTCAAAACAATTTTCAAGACTTTAAATTAGAGTATTACAAATATGTTTATATATATATGGTTTTGCATTTAATAAATATTTATTTTTTAGGTTTTGTCCACCACCTGGCCCACTGTGCATTGTTTGAAGTTTAACTAATTTATTTTTGGATAATCAAGGCAAAAAAAAATTTTAAATGATTTTTTTTATTAATTTTTTGAAATAGAATTAAGTTTTACTACAAAATATCAATAAATAGCTTGAATTCAAAAAATAAATTATTTCTAGGGTTACCACTATAATAAGTTTCTAGATGAAATAGAAATAAGCTAGATTAAATGGAAATAAGCTTCTTTAAAATAAATATTTTATATTCCTATATTTTAAATATAGTTATCGGTTTTTAAATCCGGAACAAATACTAAAAAGTAAAATAAAATCATATATATATATATATATATATATATATATATATATATATATATATATATATATATATATATATATATGTATATATATATATACATATGCAGTGGCGGAGTTAGGGTAGGGCTTGGTTGGGCGATGGCCCAGGGCGCCGAATATAAAGGGGCGAAACTAATTGGTTATTTTTTCCTTTGCTTTTTTTTTGAATGGGGTTAAATTGAGCTAGGGGCGCCGTAGAAATCTCGCCCAGAGCGCTGGTAGTGCTAAAACCGGCACTGTACATATGTATATATATATATATATATATATATATATATATATATATATATATATATATATATATATATATATATATATATATATATATATATATGTATATAAATATATATATATATATATATATATATATATATATATATGTATATAAATATATATATATATATATATATATATATATATATATATATATATGTATATATACATATATGTATATATATATATATATATATATATACATATATATATATATATATATATATATATATATATATATATATATATATATATATACATATACGGAAATCTACAAGAATCTTCTTATTATAATACTTTTAATAAGAATAATATATATACAAAGGAGGTATTCCGCTATTATTCAGCGTGGTAGCCCTCTCATATATTTATGAAAAATATATATTTAAAAAAAGCATGAAATTCAACTATTAATGCTTAGAAGAGCCAAATTTGGCTAACAATTTTAAGTGCATCTGCTGAAGTTACCAAAGCATGCATAAATGGTGTGGCAAAATATCATATATCGTTTCTGACCTTTTAAAACGACTTAAAATTCTTGAAGATAAAAAGATAAATGTCTCAATAGCAACATCAAATAAACCGACAATAATATTCACATATGCACAAGCAACATCAATTCAGAAAAATCAATCAAAACCAAAAGAAACTGAAGTAGTAATGATGGCAAAAATTACAAACGAGTTTAATAATAAAAAAAGAATTGAAAACAACATTATTATAAGTGGTTTAGCTGATCATACTACTTTGGACAAACAAATTAATGAAGAAAACGATAAACAAACCATTGAAACATTACTAAAAGCAATTAAACCATATTTTTCAATAACAAATGCAAAAAGAATAATTCGACTAACTAAAAATACTAAAAGATCATAAGGACCACCTGACCTCATCTTAGTTAAATTGGAGAACAAAGAAACTTAAAATTTTATTATTAAAAATTCCAAAAAATTAAATCATAATATCAACTTCAAAAATATTTTTATTAATAAAGGCAAAACTGCAAACGAGAGATTGTTTGACAGTGAACTTAGAAAAGTTAGAAATACTAGATATGCAGCACTTGCTCATGAAGTTGAGGGAACAAATGGGAGGCAACGATACAATGAGCACAATGGAAAAAAATATTATTGGGGTATACGATCAGGTGAACTCAAATGGATTAAAATCAAATCTGCATAATTTACAAAAAAAAAATGGGTATGCAAAATGTTCAATCTGCTATAAAATATTCTGCTATTATTCATGATGTAGTGCAAAATCATTCTCTAGATATTTTATACTCACTGAAACTTGTATAAGGTCAGACGACTCTTCTGCAATTCAAGAAGATATGGCCCCACCAGGCTTTAAAACAATTCAGTACTGTCAATCAGACCATCGTGGTGGAGGCGTTGCAATAATACACCAGGACAACTTAAATGTCAAACCGCTCTTTACTTGCCTGTCTTATGAACGTACATCTGCCAAAATAAATTTGGCTTATAATATCTACAATATTACTGCTATTTATCAATCAAATCCAATCATTCCAACAAGTATTTTCTTGTTCAAATTATCTGATCTCCCAGAAGAACTTCAAACATTATCTGGAGAAATACTTCTGTGTGGTGACTTGCTGGTACTACTCCAACAACCTGCAATCCATACTTGCTAAGATTCTAGAGACCTACAACATGATACAAAGAGTTCAATCTCCAACTCGCATATCATCTACTACCGGTATAGCCAACTTGCTAGATTTAGTAATAAATCGACATGATGACATTTCACTCAACAATATTCAAGTAACTGATGAGGGTATTTCAGATCACTATATGATTTGGGTTACACTTTATCATCAACCTTCAAATAGTTTAAATTTTGCTTTTCAAAACGAAACTTTAGAAAACTAAACTTGCCATGCTTTATAAAAGAATTGCAAGTAATGCCATGTTGCTAATCACCTGAAAACAATGTGGGTGATTATGCTGAACAAGTAAGAGCAAATATAACAACTGTTCTCGATCATTTAGCACCCATTCGGAAATACTCAATGCGACCTGGTAAACATGATGATAAAAAGTTATCTTCTGATGCCAAGATTATAAAAATTCAGACGTCGTAAACTGGAGCGTTGTTATAAAAAAAAAAAGGAAACTTATCAGATAAAAAACTATATCAAATTGCATGCCGTGAGGCATCAGCAGCAATTCATAAATCCAGATGTAATCATTATAAGGCAAAACTAAATTCAGCATTTGGTAATCAGAAAGAAACATGGAATATTGTCAAGAAAATACTACAATTAAATAGTTCTAAAACTAAAAACACAATACCAGAAGCAAAATACAATATAGTCAGTCAAAATTTCATACACAAACTTGAAAGTATAAAAAATACTATCCAGGAAAGGCTTTCAAAAAACCCAAAATCTAAATTCACCTCAGAGTTATATCCCCCGGAAGATTTTTTAATAACATTTGGTACAGCCACACCTACCGATGTGTCAAAAATGATCAAAGCTCTCAAACCTAAGACATCATCACTTGATATTATTCCAATAAACATCCTTAAATCTTGTTCAGAACTTTTCAGTCCGATTATAGCTCACCTTGCTGACCTCTCATTCAAATCTGGAATTTTCCCAGCTTCATATAAAGTTGCTCCAATAACATCAATTCCCAAAAAATCTGGACTAGCAGAATGTGAATTATCAAATCTACGCCCAATATCAAATCTTGATACAATTTCCAATATTCTTGAAAAGCTTGCATTATCTTGTCTTCTTCCACATGTAACTTCATCTATTAACTTCAATCCTTTACAATTTGGTTTTAGATGGAATCACTGAACCGAAACAACACTATTAAAGATATGCAATGATATCCTGCTAAACCTTGATGATGCTTTGAACACTATTCTCCTATCTCTGGACAGATCTTCAGCATTCGATACAATTGATCACAGCCTGCTGATTGCCCGTATTAAAGATGAGTTTGGGGTCACAGATATTGCACTAAAAAGGCTGACATCATACTTGCACTCTCAAAAATCTTTTGCTTCAATTGGATCAACAAAATCTAGACTAATAGCAAGTTCAACAGGAGTACTACAGGGTAGTGTATTAGGCCCATTTTTATTTTCCATTTTTGTTTCATCTATATATCGTATTATAGCTAAACTCGGTACCAATCATCATCAATATGCTGATGATACCCAACTTTATACTGTCATCAGCCCAGGCAAAGACAGCATTAACAAAATCAATGTGTGTTCTGATGCAGTAACAAAGTGGTTTCTAGAAAATGGACTTCTGTTTAACCCAAATAAAACAGAAGCTGTTTTATTTGGATCTAGAAAACAAATTAGCAAACATAAAAATGATTAAAAAATTGTTTTTTCTGGAACAACACTAACTACGATAAATTCAGTAAAAATTCTTGGTGTCACCCTAGATTCATCGCTCCCTATGGACAAGCATATAAACAACACTATTAAATCCTGCAATTAACATATTCGTACACTTCGCCACATTCGTCCATGAGGCATTTTTAACAATCAGCTTGACTATTGTAACAGTCTTTTATCTGGTACTTATCAAAAAAATATTAAAAAACTCCAACGAACTCAAAATAGCTTATCTTGAATCTTTTTCCATTCTCCAAATCATTTAAATTCAGAAGTATTGCTGAAATCTCTTCATGGTTACCAATAAATCAAAGAATAATATATAAGATATCAGTTATCACATATAAAATTTTATTATCTAAATCTCCTGCTTATTTATTTGAACTCCTAGAAGTCCGAACTTCAAAACAAAATACTAGATCATTAGACAGTTGTCAACTTACACCAATTTTTTTTTAATTTATCATGGCAATTTCTTATTTATAATTAATCATTTAAAATATAAGAAAATATGTTTGTTATACAATTTTTGATTTTTTACTTACACAGGTATTTTGCGTGCGCAAAAACTCATTCTACAAAATAGTTTTACTATTTGTTATAAATGCTTATGGCTTTTTAGTTTATAAAATATCAATTTTATTATTAAACTTATGTTTTGAGAATATTATTTTCAGCAAATAATAACATTTTTGATAAAAAAAAGTCATTAAAAACTCTGTTCATAAAACATTATGACACCCAAAGATAAATATTTAAATACAACTCAATAAAAACTTGTTTATAAACCTAGTTAAACAAGGAAATACTTAGAGAAAAGTTGAAGAACTTACAAACATTCCATTTACAACAGTTGCAGTTATTGTAAATAATACAAACAATATAAAACGTTTGAAAAGTTTGAAACGAACTGGACGAAAATAGAATGAATAAAAAAAATCTGTTTAAAAGTGCAAAAAATATAGCAAATCATCTGAAAAATTTAACAGGATACACAATTTCACTAACATTAGAAATCGCATTTATAAAGCAGGGTTTAAAGGATGTATAGCTCGGAAAAAACCGTTTTTAGCAAAAAATCATATGAAGAGAAGAATGAATTTTGCAAAAAAGTATTATTTAATGCCAGCAACAATATTTTGGAAAAAAAGTACTTTAGGCTGATGAATCCAAATTTAATTTGAAAAAATCTGATGGTGCACAGAGAGTTTGGAGAATAATGGTTGAAGCATTTAATTTGAGTTGCACGAGAGAAGCAGTTAAACATGGTAGTGGAAGTGTAATGTTATTGGGTTGTATGGCATGAAATGGTGTTGGTAAACTAGAATTTAATGATGAAACTATGAATGCTGATTTGTATAACAATATATTGAAGTGAAATTTAAAATCTTCTGCTAAAAGACTTGGATTGGGAAACAGTTTTTTGTTTCAACAAGATAATGATCCAAAACATACTGTTAAAAAAACTATAACCTTTTTTGATGAAAATGGCATTAATGTTTTTTAATGGCCTTCACAAAGCACAGATTTTTCTTTTACAATTATTTTATGCGCAAGTGTTTTTATCCCCTCCTTTTTGTTTTAAACTCTTAAACAGGCAATTCAAAAGCATAAAGAAAAATTTTTTTGAAGGTTTTTTACTAAATGAATAATTGGAGAAAAAAAAAGTTCTTTATAATTACTGCATAATACAGTATTACAGTATTTTATATAAAGATGTTAGTTTTATTGAAAAATTACTTTGTACGTATATATATATATATATATATATATATATATATATATATATATATATATATATATATATATATATATATATATATATATATATATATATATATATATATATATTTATATATATACTCTGTGGCTTCTCGTGTACCTCACACGAAACCGACATAGAACTCATGTGGGAAAAGCTTTTTTTTTTTTTTAGTGGGTTAACTAATGCATGTTAACAGAATGTATGCAAGTACTTCGTACCACTGGGCTACTAGAAACATGCTCGTGGTCTTCAGTTGAAAAGATCTAATCTAGATAATAAGATATAATAATAGTAATTTTAAAAGTATTGTTAAGCAATTTCGTAAAGGATAACTCGTAGAAGACTAGAGAATCTTTGTTGAGTACCTTAATTTATTGGTTTATACGGTCATTATTGTTAAATAACAGCAAGTGACTGTTTGAATTGAGTATAAGGTATTTTAATGTTTTTTTTTCCAAGTGACAGGATTAATTCTTTTTTGAGTTCTATATTTTTTGATATAATCTGTTGTAAAGGTACGGAGCCATAGGTAAATTGATCTTTATTATTAGTCTTTATGCATGTTTTTGTTTTATAAAAAGAGAAGTCAATTTTAATTTTTGAGTACTAGCCTTTTAATTTTGCATACATATGATAACAATGAATTAGAAAAAATAAAGAGGATTTAGGTTATTTAGAATATCCCTATATTTTTTGAAATTTTGGTGGTCAAGGTACTTATACGGGTTTTCCACGATATATTTTTGTTAATTATTACTCTAAAAAATTTGGTTGTTTTAGCCTTTTCTATGTTTATATTATCTATTTTAGTGAGGAAAGTATGGTTGGTAAATTACTTTTTTGTTTTTTGGAATGAAACATGTATTTAGTTTTTTCAGTACTTAGTGTTGTTTTTTTTGTTTTTGTTTTTTTATTAATTATTTTAGGTGCTTCAAAATTCCTTAAAAGGACTTCTTGAAGCACCTAACAGTTAACTTAAAAGCACCTTTCTCACAACCTCAGTTTTAATGGTTGTCAAGAGTTTTGTGTCAAACACGCACAAGTGGGCACTTATACTACTACTATTACTATTACTACTACTATTACTACTACTATTACTACTAGTATTACTACTACTATTACTACTACTACTACTATCACTACTACTACAACTACTACTACTGCTACTACTACTACTACTACTACTACTACTACTACTACTACTACTACTACTACTACTACTACTACTACTACTACTACTATTACTACTACTACTACTAATAATAATAATAATAATAATAATAATAATAATAATAAAACTGCTGCTGCTACTACTACTACTTCTACTACAACTACTACTATTACTATTAAACTCTGAAATAAAATTTAATCGTCGGCAATTATTTTAATGGTAATTGCCGGCTGCTAATGTTGAAATAAAAATCTTATGGCTAAACTTAATATTAGTATTAGTATAAATTTATAGCAAATGGTTTACAGTTACAACAGTTTTACGAACAGTTAGGATATATATACAAAGAAAAATTATAGAAAAGGTTGGAGTTTAATAGACTTACAAACACTTTTACGGGTTCGGTAAGGTAGTTTAATTTAATGCTCAAACTATAAGTTATCATAACATTGTCGAAGTCTATACATTTTTATAGGCAGTGACGCATGTTCAGATTTTATTACTACTTAAATATTAACTAACTATTATTCCTTTTTAAATTTCATTTATTAGATACATCAAAGTATACATGCATCGACTGATATAGCCGAACATGGGTATATACATCGGCTGATATAGTTGTATGTACGTGAATACACATGTTAGGGTTAGGAATTAAGCAGGCATTTTTTTTAAATTTCCTTTTTTTGTTTTTGTATTAATAGTAAATATTACATTCAAAGTTTATTTGCTGACGCTGCCGGCAATTTTTTCAGAATAATTTGCCGACATTGTCGGCAATTGCCACTCGCATTTAATTTTTTCTTTATGTTATAATACATTGTATATATATGTATATATATGTATATATATAAATATATATATATATATATATATATATATATATATATATATATATATATACACAAAACTTATGGAAAAAAGCTAAAATCTGCTACAATGAATTTAAACAAGCAATATCATTAACATATCAAATGGACTTATTATAAATATTTTTTAAATAAAATCAAGAATGTTAATGGTATATTTTGATAACTGTAATTGTATAAATGTAACTACGGAAGAATTAACACACTAAGTTATAAATTTTGATAGTGAAAATACACACATATCTAACATTACTACACTTATATAACATTAAATTCAATTATTAAATTAAATTAAACTTTTTTAGCAACATAATTTGGGTTTGCTTTAACTATGGTTAAATAAAGGCAAAAAAATCGGAAAGGGGTAAAGTTGCAACATGGCGGTCAACTTGGAAAGCAGTGTTTTGTTTTTCAAACAATCTTTATATGAAAGTAATTTTTTTTTAATTTAATATTATTTACAATACTTTGTATATATATATATATGTTAGTTTGTATGATTTGTTATTATATTTTGGCAACATTATGTTTTTTGACAAGGTAAGTAGGGTAAAGATTAGGTGTTTATTTTAACTGTTTTTTATCATAACTAATTTATTTTAGAGCCAATCTTAGACTTGCTTAAAATAAAAATCTTGCTTAAAATAAATACCTAAAATTTTAAACTTATAATTGATAAATTAAAAATTTTGTAGCAATGTAAATTTTAACAAAGGTTTAAATTATTGTTTTGAACAAAGTTGCAGAAAAGGGTACGTGAGCATGTCAGGACAAAATAAATAAAAGTTGCAAACTTTAACAATGAATATAAATATTATTGTTTATAACAATTACAAATTTTATCTTTACAAAAGTATTACATAATGAAAACTTGAAGCTTTATAAAAGGCGCACATTAATTCACACTCGTAAACCAAAGTTTTGAATAAATACGTGGCAAAAATTTTCTTCAAACTAAACTGCGTTTTCTAAAAATAAATTTTAGCTGATAAAACTTGAATTTTAATTCATTCAGTTTTTACAATATACTATTAACTAATTAATTTACTGATGCATTGACAGGTTGGACATCCACTTTCATCAAGAACATATCCATTTTCACAAAAAATCATACACACGGGCCCACATATTGGTTGACCTTAAAGCAAAATAAAATTGTGTTAATTTTATAATCTATTAGATAGATAAAAGAGAGAAACATTCTTACTATTACAAAGACAAGTTGGACATCCATTTGCGTCAAGTACATTTCCATATGGGCAATATATATCGCATACTGGTCCGCATATTGGTGGATCTTAATAAAAGATAATAAAAGATTTTTATTTCTATGCTTTTTTTCCAAAAGCAATAGCTGTTTTAATAAAGAATTTAAAATTTTTTGCAGATTAATATAAAATAGTAAAACAATGACTACCCCTCCGCCATAAGAAACAGAGCCAAAGATAAATTTTTCATTTAAGACTATCCGGCTTACTAAATAACCGGTTGTAAATTGTCTTCCACTCCCTAAAATTGCTGCTGGGGAATAAAGAATAAGCTGTCGGATTATTCTAAGAACAAATTAAAGGAGTTTGCCCTAAAGATAGTATCTTTGATATTGCCCATCAAGAGGCGTTGGCCATGTTGGAATTAAAAAAGGATAAGGAAATTCTTATGAAACAAAATAAAAAGGGTTGACCAGGCTTTATGCTTGGAGTTGATCTAAAGTTAGCTTAAGCTGAAGAAAGAAAACTATGAAAAGAACGTGAAAAAAGAGACCATCAAATTGAAACAGGATGTTTAGGCACGTTTGCGTTTAGTTTTTATTGTTGTTCTAACAAAAGCACCAACAAAACAAGATAAGCAAATTAAATATTTTTATAATTCATTTAGTCCTTTACTTCCTTTCCCTTTGTTCTTAGAGACAAATGATGAAAAAATGAAGACAATTATGAAGAGAAAAACACATGCAATGAAGAAATCAAAGAAATGTGCTGCAAATGAACATTTATACTTACCAAGAAACTCATAGCAAAAGAATGAAGCGCAGCGTTCAAAAAAACTTTAACCAGGAATCTCTGTTGTTGGATTGGTGTAATGTATCTGACAAAAACCCCATTCGTATACTTAAAGCTACCTTAGAATGACAAAGGTTTTTTTGAAAAAGCGTCAGGGTTTTAAGGAAAGATTGAAGATTGTGAAATCACTAAATGTTGTAAAAGAACAAAGAGTGAAATTAAATACAGATTTAATAACCTTCTCACCAAAGACGAAAAGCAGAAACAATATATTTTACAATTAGTTCACAAATGCCAAAAGCGATATTCTGATGTTTCTAAAAACAATTTAAAATGATAAAGGTCTCTAAATGAAAAAAATTAATTAAATTTTGATTTTTAAAGTTATCAACTTTGGTAGTTCTACTCAATGCAATTCATAGTTTCCTAGTTTAAGTTTAAACCTTAAGGAATACAGTTTTCCAAACTTAAGACAAACCAAAAGTATTTTTAACTACAACCATGCTAGTTCCAACCACCAGCCAAGTATTTTAAAACTGTTACCCATCTCTATGGAACATAGGCTATCATCCAAATCTTCAAAATGAAACAATTTTTCAAGATTTTGCTCCTATTTACAAAGAAGCACTTTAAAAGTCTTTAACACAACCAACAAGTTTAGCGCAGTAAAAATAACACTAATTTTATAAACTGTAACTGTATTAATGAAGCTACATGTTTATTAGGAAGTGGATTACTAAATAATGCCGTTTATAAAGCAACTTTTACATCATATGACGCCACTTATACAGAAAAGTCAAAAATTGATTACTAAGTTGATATTAATAAAATTATTAGCAAAAACTCTTTTAAGCTCAGGTCGGCTAACCGAATAAAATTTTTAATTTAAGCGGGTATAAAAACTTTTTAAGGTAGTCTAAAAACTTAAGGAAGCAGGTATTAAATCTATAGTCAAATGGAGCATAATTAAAACATGTCAATCTTATTTTCCATTCTCAAAAAAATGTAATATTTGCTTAAATCAAAAATCTTTTTTAAAAACATTTTATCAAAAATTCATGTTAAACGAAAAAGCGAAATGGTTTCTTTTTGTTATTAGAAAGAACTTTTTATTTTTATTGATATCGTCATTTTGATATCGGTCAGACTAGGGTTAGGACTATTGTAATTGTAATTGTAAAAATTAAATACAATAACACATTACAATTCAATAATATTGTATTGAAATATTACAGAAACAATAAAAAAAATTTATTTTGGTATTTAATTGCTGTGATGAAATACAATTACAATAAGTATTGTATTGTTTTTTTTTCTAACAATACAATAAAATTCGAAAACTATTGCATTGTATTGTTTTAATGAAATAAAATTACAATAACTATTGTATTGTTTGATGAAAACAATTACAATAACTATTAATTTTAATGCTGCAAAGGAACTTAAAATATTTATGAAAATTAACTTTAGTAACACAAACAGTTAAACATAATAATCCTTCTTAAATAAAAATGCTTATGTCTTTTATTACAATAACAATATATTGTTGTTGTAATAAATAAAACAATAACAATATATTGTTATTGTATTACAAAGACGAATTACAATACAATATTTATTGTTATTGTAGTGGGTCATTACAATACTTTTTTTTTTCAGATGTTGTTATTGTTTTATAAAGATGAATTTCAATACAATAATTATTGTTATTGTATTACAGAATTACAGTAGTTGTAAATCACAAATGTTGTGATTGTTTCTAAATTAAGTTAATACAACCCAGTCGGCATATCTAGTATTGTAAATACTCGGAATATTGATCACGTATAACATACCGCCGTTGATACCAGAAAAATACGCATTTAGTTTTAAGTTTCGAATTCGAGTTCAATACCACTTATTTATCAAAAATACCTATTATTTAATATTTGATCAAAATCGG
The DNA here is from genome assembly GCF_038396675.1 of Hydra vulgaris. Classification (NCBI taxonomy): domain Eukaryota; kingdom Metazoa; phylum Cnidaria; class Hydrozoa; order Anthoathecata; family Hydridae; genus Hydra; species Hydra vulgaris. Next base: position 63,355,521 of record NC_088920.1, on the reverse strand, counting down.
ATACGATATCGTACCGGATTTTGATCAAATATCAACAAACAACGGAAAGATGAAAATCTTTGCTTTAAAGCGCATGCTTAAACTGAAATAGTGAAAGCAAAATTTAAATTAAAAAGTTTTCTCTTGAGAAATTTAGTAAAAAGTTTGTCTGGAATGAAAAGAAATAGTCAGGAATACATGAAAAGTTGTATGAAGAGATATCGTTCTGCTAAAGCAGTATCGCATATCCCCAATACGGTTACAGTACTTTTTTGTACTAAAAAAGTTAATAAAACTTTATCAAAAAAATATTTATTACTACTTTTAAATTTATTTAGTTTTATGAAGTCCCAAGTTAATATAATTCAAATATATTATAAATCCTATCATTTCATACCTTGCTTATTTTATTATGTTGATTATTATTTTATTAACATTTCTGTTATGCTATTACCTTTTTTTTGTACTGTTTTAAAAAATTTAGAAAAATAAATTAAAATTTCGAGCCAACACTGACATTTTATTGTTGCTAAACTTTAAATTTTGTTATAAGAAATGCAGTTCTTCTATCTGTTTTTTGCTTTTTATTCAATAAGTATTTGATTTAAATTAAATATGATTATAATTTGATATTTTATTACGCGATATATGTTTTTATATATGAATATATATATGAATCTTTTTAGATTTTTTCATGTTATTTTTAAATTTTTTGTTCGCGCAATTCAAGTTATATATGTTTATAGTTTGCATATATGTTTACATTATGTTCAAAGTTAAAAAATCTTTGATAAATATATGTATGTGGTAATATGTGTTATGTAATTGTTTTATAAATGTGTCATTAAAATAGTATAAAATGTATCTATACACAATAGTATTGTGTATATAAATATTATATTATATGTTTATATATGTTATATAAAGTTAAATAAATGTATTTTATTTTATAGTTATTATATATGTTTATATTATGTTGTTTCCATGTTTTCAAAGTGTGTGACTTGGCAAACATGTTGAGCAAGATTTTGTGTAAAGTTGTTATTTATGTTACTAATGTTGTTACATTTGGCTTACCTTTATGTTGGTGTCTATTGTTAAAAATTATAAGTGGTTTTATTATTGAAACTCACTGCTTTTAATCATTCACTAAAAGCCACTAAGGAAAAATCATTTTGCCGTATATACATTTTGTTTATATCTCAATTTGAATTTTTAGAACCATGAAGTACAAACGTGATTTTTTTTCTAAAAGCTAACATGAAATAAGAATATTTAACAACTACTACTCTCTTATCATGACATCTTATCTCTATCAGATATATTGATTTTCGATTCATATATGATGTTTTTCTTTGTATTTACTTATCCATGACATTTTTTCATATCAGATTTATAATATGATGGATTTATGCAATATAAAAGAACAAATGTATGTAAATTTTTATGAATTTTTTCCAGGCTTTTCTAAATGTGTTTCTTAATAACATGGTTTTACAAGCAAGGTCTGCAAGCAAATTTGAGCTGAAAATTTTTTTCAGCTTTTAAGGAGAATTGGCATTATTCTTTGTTTAATTTAATTTGTTTAAATATTATAGTTCTAACAAATAAATGTTTGTTTGTTCTTGGTTTTTTACTTATCTGTTTTCAGATTCTTATAAACTAGGCAACTCAGCTAAGCAAGTTTTGTTTTATTTTTTAATGCTATTGGAAAGAGCTGAAAGTTATTTTTTATAGTGATGAAACGAACTGAAGTGTTTTTTAGTTACTTCACTCGGTGTAATTGATACTGGTTTGAGTAAGTTTACTATTTTATTTTATTTCATATTGTTTTTAATTTATATTTGATATATATTATATTAGATATATATTTTGTGTATTTAACATGGAAAACTGAGTGCAATTTGTTGACACGAAAGTTTATAAACTTAAATCTGCCTATATTTCAGTATATTTATATATATATATATATATATATATATATATATATATATATATATATATATATATATATATATATATATATATATATATATATATATATATAGATAGATAGATAGATAGATAGATATATATAATTACTTTAGAGTAAAATATACTGACTGACATTGCTTCAATTTTTTATACAAGATTGTGCATTTATTATTTTTGTTTATTATTTTATTTCATATTGTTTTTAATTTATATTTGATATATATTATATTAGTTATATATTTTGTGTATTCAACATGGAAAACTGAGTGTAATTTGTTGACACGAAAGTTTGTAAACTTAAATCTGCCTATACTTCAGTATATTTATATATATATCTATCTATATATATATATATATATATATATATATATATATATATATATATATATATATATATATATATATATATATATATATATATATATATATATATATATATATATATATATATATATATATATGGTTATTTACCATCCACATTTTGTGAGGCCACGATTATTCCATTAGTAAAATCTAAAATAGCTGATTTAACAGATGTGAACAACTATAGAGCCATAGCTGTGTCCTCTGCTATGTCAAAAATTTTTGAGAGTCTTTTATTGCAGAAAATCAATTTGTACAACATTAATAAAAATGATGATTACCAATTTGGCTTTAAACAAAATCACTCAACAACATCATGCTCAAACTATTTTAAAAAGACTGTGCAGTATTACACATCTAGAGGAAGCCATGTATTTGCTTGCTTCATAGACTTTAATAAAGCATTTGACAGTGTCAATTACTGGCTGTTGTTCAAAAAATTATTAGATACTGGTCTGCCCAAAAAACTTGTTAGTTTGCTTGCATTTTGGTACAGTAATCAACAAATGTCTGTTCGATGGCAGAGGACAAAATCTAACAGTTTTGGAATTGGGAATGGGGTTCGTCAAGGAAGTATATTGTCACCACTTCTATTTAACTTTTACATACAAGATTTGATTTCATCAATATCAAACCTTCTTATTGGATGTAATATAGGTGGTATATTCATGAATGTGTTGGCCTATGCTGATGATATGGTTCTAA